>NC_046162.1:51097510-51190010 GCF_011064425.1 Rattus rattus
AGCTTCCACATTTTCTATCTGGATCATTTATTTTGGCACCAAGGCAGGTTCTAAGGTCCCTTGTGGTTATTCAGCTGTTTAGTGAGTATACAACTTGTTTCTAGCTAGACACAGGGCTCCTGGGAGGCGTGTTTTTACAGCTCTTTCAATGCCTGGTACACTGCTAGGCCTACAACAGGCACTTCGTACTGGAGGAAGGAGACTAGTGAGCTGGAACAAACAGATGAGATGGCTTTTGTCATCTGTTCTTCTGAGGGCCTCGCTAGGATGCATCCCTGCTCCCATCCCAGACCTTGGGTAGGAACATAAAAGGAATTACCTCCGGTGTTTTACAGTTGGCCAGAGAAGTTGGGAGTCTTACTGAAGGTCACAGAATGAGTGGCAGGGTGGGCTGAGGATTAGCCCAGATACCAGCAGGCACAAGCTGCAGATGCATCCTCGTTCTGGGGCTTGCCCTCCTGCTTACTGACACATATGGGCCCAGGAGCGTGCGCATTCGCAATGTGTCTGGGAGGAAACAAGCACAGCCTTTGATGTTTGAAGCAGGCTGTCAGGTGCATGGAGTAGCTGTGGAGCTCATGGAGTAACTGTGGAGCTCATGGAGTAGCTGTGGAGCTCATGGAGTAGCTGTGGAGCTCATGGAGTAGCTGTGGAGCTCATGGAGTAGCTGTGGAGCTCATGGAGTAGCTGTGGAGCACATGGAGTAGCTGTGGAGCGCGTCTGTATGTAGAGCCACAGGGCTGGGTGTGCACATAAAGCCTTGGCCATAGCCCTCTGATGTCATTTAGTGTTACCTTGGTGACCTGGGCCTCAGTATAGGAACTGAAAAGTCTTAGACCTCCCAGGAGAAATAGCAGAACTTACACAGTAGCCCCTAAAGAAATCTGTACTCTCAGGACCTGAGATCCTGACTCACGAATGAGGCCTGTGGGGTCCGTGTGTCCCTTTCTCAGGATGGCTGTCTTTGAGTGCTTTCTTCCTCGATACGCCCTAAGACTGCCATTTCTGCACCTCCTCTCCCTGGGGCCCCCGTGTTCAGGATGACTGGGATGTAGGGCTTGGGTGAATCTGCTGCTACATACCCCACTGCCCTCTAGCCCGAGGAGCTCACCAACGCCCTGGAAATCAGCAACATCGTCTTCACCAGCCTCTTCGCCTTGGAGATGCTGCTGAAACTGCTTGTCTACGGTCCCTTTGGCTACATTAAGAATCCCTACAACATCTTTGATGGTGTCATTGTGGTCATCAGGTATGACTGCCCCTTCCTGCTTCTGTCCGGAAGAGTGCTGGCAGGGATGGCTTGGAGTGAGGGATGTGGCCTCAGTGCTTCATCCCTTTATCTTCTAATGGGCCTCCTCACCTTGCTCTCCTCGAGCCTGGGCCCCTTCTCCATCCGCTTTCACTGCATCTAGCTCTTGTCCTCAACCTTACCCAGGTCTGGGGTGGATGAGGATTGGAGAGCTGGCTCTCAAGTGGAGTTGGACGAAGAGGTACAGATAGCTCCTTCCCCTCCTGCAAAGTGCTCGGAAACCGACTCAGACACCCAGCAACTTACTTTAGGGTTTCCAAGACCTGGAAAGAATTCCATCCCCCACCTCACCCCCCGGCCCAGGGCCAGAACTCCTTTATTGGTTTCTGGAATTGGCTTTAGATTTTATTAGAAGAGAACAAAGCAAATATTCCATAACTCCAAGCTCTAGCTATGGCAGGGTTTAGGGAGAGGGCTGCCTGCTGCCAGGATGCAATGATCTCTGACTGAGAGCGGAGGTCAAGCGAACTGGAGCTCTCGGTCACCTGGATTTTCAGCCCCTTTGAAGCCAGAAAGGCTTCTCCGAGCTAGGCTGGGCAGCTTGGTCTCAGATGTCACCAATGGGTCCTCAGAAAGGGAAGCCAGGGATAACGGGTGCAGGGACTCAGGCTGCCTGCCTCCCACAGTGTGTGGGAGATTGTGGGCCAGCAGGGAGGTGGCCTGTCGGTGCTGCGGACCTTCCGCCTGATGCGGGTGCTGAAGCTGGTGCGCTTCCTGCCGGCCCTGCAGCGCCAGCTCGTGGTGCTCATGAAGACCATGGACAACGTGGCCACCTTCTGCATGCTCCTCATGCTCTTCATCTTCATCTTCAGGTGAGCACACAGCTGGCCAGGACTGGGGTGGGGCTAGGGGCAGGATCACAGGACCCTGACCGACCCTGTCTGGGCCCTCCCTGTGTCTCCAGCATCCTGGGCATGCATCTCTTTGGTTGCAAGTTCGCATCTGAACGGGATGGGGACACGTTGCCAGACCGGAAGAATTTCGACTCCCTGCTCTGGGCCATCGTCACTGTCTTTCAGGTTCGAGGGTCACAGGGCAGGGGTGAGTCAGGGAGGTTAGATGTCTAGTCAAGTCCTGACTCCTGTCCCCCTGCCCGCAGATTCTGACTCAGGAAGACTGGAATAAAGTCCTCTACAACGGCATGGCCTCCACATCGTCTTGGGCTGCTCTTTACTTCATCGCCCTCATGACTTTTGGCAACTATGTGCTCTTTAACCTGCTGGTGGCCATTCTTGTGGAAGGCTTCCAGGCAGAGGTAACCCCCCCTCCCTGTCTATTTCACCCTACTGAGGGATGCCTGCCTCTTCTTCCCTCTGCTGCTGACTATGAGGCCCGAAAGATCTTGCAGGCAGTAACCACTGGACAAAGCCAGGGTGGGCCTGGGGTGGGAGGTGCTTGGCCTCATGAAACCCGTCATCAGGGGTGAGAAAGCCATGTGGGTTATAAGTTGACAGCTTATATGACGCTCTTTCAGTCAGCTAGGCCCTTTCCTAGAAAGACATGCCGGATTTGGGGACCTATGTAGCTGGACCCTAGAGCACGGGTTTTAATGGGACATCTGGAGAGGACCCATCTGGGCTGAGGGATGTGGGAGGTTTATGCGCAAGTCATCTGAGAGCAGGCCGAGCCGATGAAGATGCCACCAGAGAGCCCCAGGCAGGGCTGAGCTGCCCAGGGTGAGAAATGAGCCCAATTAGCTGCAAGCATGGCAGAGATGAGCGTCCTATTTCCAGCCCAGACTCTGTCACCTCCGTCACAGGCAGCGTCATCAATTAATATTGATTCGCATTGATCCTGCCCCGGCTGTGCCAGGGCAACACTTTCTGTCCCCAAATCCTACCTCCTTCTCCTTCAGCTCTGCCTGCCTTCCCACCCAAGCTCCCGTCATCCCAGCACCTCACACAGGGCAGGTTGACCCAACCTAGAAATGCACCAGGTTGGGCCCAGAGAAGCTCTTGGTCCAGTTCTCGCTGGGTGACCCGGATGGAAACTCCCGCTGCGGCCTTGTCTATAAATACCCAGCACACGGTGGAAAAACAAAAATCTATTTTCTGACTCTTTCCCAGCCTTGCGAGGGAGGGCTGTTTCCCCTGGGCCCGGTTGGGCTGAGAGGGGGGTGGGTGTTGGGCACTATTGGCTGCAGAGGAGTCTGCCCCTGCCTCTCTCTGCTTCCATTTTAATTGTGTAGTTATCCATTACCACATTTCCTCCCTGCTGGGTGGTAGCAAGGGCTGCCGGAAGTGCATGTGCAGTGGTATGTGTGAGAGGCTTTAGTGATGGGTGGGTCCCTCTCAGTGACAGAGGGTTGTTGGCACCTTGCTGTAGGACACTTTTTTGAGGTTTCCCTCGGACCTGAAGAGTTGAGAGGTACCACAGGATTTTCCCAAGAGCCTCATGATCAGCACTTAGTTGCCGGCTGCCTGCTGGAGTCAAGAGTTGAGTGGGGATGGGTCTCTCCACCCCTTCCAAAGGCAATTTATGGGGGCTGAGTTTACTCTCAGGCAAAAACAAATAATAAATAAATTCCTGAGGGAAGTGGAAAACACCTGAACCTATAATCCCTCTCTAGCTATCATGGTGGACCTAGCAGTGTCCCGTGTAGATAGACCCTTCCCAATAACCAGCTTTCACAAACACCTTGTTATATTGAGTGCCGCTGAGCTGTCCTGGTTGCTAGGCAGCAGCAATGTCTGAGTATGGGAACAGAGCTGCCAGGTCCTTCTGTCTGGCCTGGTCACCCTGGCCCTGCTGGGGGCCTGAGAGCTTTTCAGCATGGGAAAGATTGACAAGGGCTTCACAGGAGATCCCTTCCTAACTCTTTATAGCGTAAGTGTCCTTGCTGGAGAGTGTCATCTAGGGCCTGGTGCCTTCAAGGGCTGGATTGCTTTAGGTATGGCGTGTAAGAAAGAAAGGATTTTAAGGTTAACCTTCCTCCATGAGGGGAGCTGAAGCTGTGGCCCTGAGGGGCTGGACCAGCCGCTTCACTGTCCTGTGTAGGTGTTATTAGCTACCTGTCCTTACCATTGTGGGGTTTCAGTGAGCCCCGTGGTCGCGATTGGGGTTGTGATGGCCTGAAATACTGTTTTGTTTCTATGAATAAGACAGCCCACCTCAGTGGATGAGGTAGCTGCCCCATTTTGGTGGACCTCAGCAGGAGACCTCAAGGGATAGCTCTCCTGCTGGCCTTAACCTCCTCCCAAGAGTGGGTAAGGGGGTGGCTTTGGGGCAGAACCTGCTTGGCTCCTGATTTCCTGATTCCCAGGGGGTAGTGCCCTGAATTCCTGTCTATTTGTCATCCGTGCACTTAATTAGATGAGCCAGCAGCAGGCCCTGTGTGTAGCCATTAATTGATACTAAGCAACATCATGGCCGCTATCCCACTGTTGCTTGTCATATCGCATCTGACTCTGGGTATATGCATCCACTCTGACTTGAATGGACTGAGCCGCCGAGAGGGCTGAGAGGATTAGAACTGCTGAGGCTCTGTTCCTCATCGAGGCCCTGTCCCCAGCTTTACTCACTTCCCCTTGCTACCTTCTCTACCATGCCTTACTTACCCTTGCTGCCCGTTCCCACACAAATACCTCAGGACAGCGAGAGGGGAGCCGTGTTCTCAGCTGGAGATGAAGGGCACAGCCCACCGTCTCTGCCTCTGTACAGTGTGGGGCAGTTGCTTTAACTTCTGACTTCAGGGGCCTGCCCTGGAAGATGCTTGCAGTGGTGTCTTCTCCCACCCTGCAAGGAAGTGAGCTATGTTTCTAAGCAGTTTAAGGCTGGGAATGGTGGTGCACACCTAAAATCCCAGTGCTTAGAGGGCAGAGGCAAGAGGATCGCCCACGAGTTCCATTCCAGTCTGAGCCGTGTTAGTGAGACCCTGCCTCACTAACAAGAAGTCAAGAGCTGTGGATGTAATACAATGGTAGGATACTTGCCTGGCACTGACAAGGCCATGGTTGTGATTCCTAGCTCCACGGAGAAGGTGTAGCAGTGAGACACTCCTACAAGGACGACTGGAGGACTCGATCCTCCATGACCTTGTCTTACCTTTGTGGCCTTCGCCTTCACCCTTTGGATTCATTTGGGCCTGGGGGCCCCCCCGAGGCTGAATTCTGGAAGGCTGTCCTGTCCCGCTCTCCCTACCCAGTGTCTCTCATCTCCTTTTCTTGTCTTCTTGGGACATTGCTGATCTTTGAAGGCGTGAGAGCCTGTGAAGAACAGCCCTCCCCTGCCTCCCCCTCTCCCTGTAGGAAATCGGCAAACGGGAAGATGCGAGTGGACAGTTAAGCTGTATTCAGCTGCCTGTCAACTCTCAGGGGGTAGGTATGCCATCACGAGTCAGCATGCCCCTGTGCCCAGTGCCTCCTCCACTCCACCCGCCCCTGTGTCTCTGTGTTCCTGTTCATGCTCAGCTGTTGTGCAACCTGTGGTCGCCGTGGTGGTCATTGGTGTTGTGAGGTTTGCTTTGATTTTAAGTCCCTTCCCCCCCACCCTGCCCACTTGAGGACACGGAAGGGAGGAGCTTCTTTGCCTCTGCCACATCAACCCACAGAGGACACATTCCCATCTCTGCCAGGCCTGTAGATGGGCCAGAGAAGGAAGGGACTTAGAATCCTCTATGTGCACGTGTATGTGGGTACCACATGTGTGCCCGCCTGCATCCGGGTTCTGCAGGAGTCTGAAACATCCAGCCTGAGTGGAGTTAAGACCTGTGGTTGTAGAACATATTCCCTTTACTCCTTGCCCTGAGCCCTCACTGGAGACCCCCAAAGACACCTCAGCTCATTACAAGTCCTTGGAGGATATAAGGATGGGGTATAGCTCTTGTCAGAATGTAAACACACTTCAAATGTACCTCTGAGTGTCTGACCACCAGTCCTTGAATCAAATCCTGCCAGCCATATCAGAGCATGTCCCCCCTTTTGGTCCCTCATGCCAAACCTGTCCTCTCTGTTTCCTGCACTGACACTAGAATTTGGGGCGAAGCCAGGCTTCCCATGGGACCCCATAGTACTGTGCATCTCTAGCAGTCCCCTGGAGATCCCACTTGATAATTAAAGACCTCGTTAGGGATGTAAACTGAGTTAATGAAAGTGATCCCCTGAGATGCCAATTATCCAATATTTATGCCCTTATCAAAAGTAGCAATCAAGTATTTTTTTAATAACTTCTTAAGGAGAAGTGTATAATTACTGGGAAACCTTCTGACCTGCTAAGAAGGAAGTAAGAAATCTATCCCAGAGACAAGAGAGAGAAGTAGAAATGGGGCCAGGAAGGAGCTGGGGTTTGGGGAAGGTGGAGGTCAGAGGTCAGAAGTCAGAGGTCAAGGGATTAAAGTGGCATCTTTGTACTAAGTTGCTCTGACTTGGGTCTTCCTGTTTCCTTCACAGATCCATAGGTTTGAGGTTCAGGGAGGGACATTCTGAGGAGAAGGGAAAGGGCCTTGAGTAGGCTTTTAGAATTGAGGCTGCAGTGGCCATCTCACCCTGGTTTTAACCCCTCTGGCCACTGCTTCTTCCCTGAGCTAGTCTTGGTGCCAATCCAGCCAGGCTGCTTGTGCTGTGGGCCTGGGTTATCCATGGCCTTTCCTAAGGTTTGGCTGGTGGGAGGTAGAGGCATCAGCCATGGGAAGCCCCAGGCCCCCAGCCTGGGTGGTCTGGCCTGTCCCCATGCATGCCTCGTATTGTGGTTGCTGGTTCTTGTGGTCTGTGTGTGGTATGTTTATGTGGAGAGAGGGAGACCTCAGTCCATGCTGATGACACCTACCTGGCCAGGGTCCTAATGACCCACTGTTCCCTGACCCTAGGGAGATGCCACCAAGTCTGAGTCAGAGCCTGATTTCTTTTCGCCCAGCGTGGATGGTGATGGGGACAGAAAGAAGCGCTTGGCCCGTGAGTAGTGGTCCTGAGGGTACAGCCTCTGACCTTTGGACCAGCCCAGATGGACTCAGAATCTCCTTTCTTCTTTCAGTGGTGGCTTTGGGAGAACACGCGGAACTACGAAAGAGCCTTTTGCCACCCCTCATCATCCATACGGCTGCGACACCAATGTCACTACCCAAGAGCTCCAGCACAGGTGTGGGGGAAGCACTGGGCTCTGGCTCTCGCCGTACCAGTAGCAGTGGCTCCGCTGAGCCTGGAGCTGCCCACCATGAGATGAAATCTCCGGTAAGGAAACGCACGCTGCTGCCCCACTGCAGGAGATTAGCAGCACAGCAGGATGAGGGGCTGAAGGCAGGCAGGTCCAAGGAGACAGCCCCTGGGACACAGGCTGGATGGAGCAGTCAGTGCTAGCGAAACAGATAGGTGACAGAAAGTCTTAGCCTTGGAGGTTAAAAACAAACAAACAAAACAAAACAAAACAAAAAGAAAGCATTCTAAACCAGACTCTACTGTTCTCTTGACCTTGGACAGGATTTAGCCTTTCTAGACCTCTTCTATAGAGCAAGGTGGGGCACACATTTCTCCTTTATATTTAATCAGACCCTAATTTAGCTCCTGGTACCAGGCTAGATTCTGCTGCAGGTATTGTGGACAGTAACTGGTCTTTACTGGCCCACGACTGTGGGAGAGGAGGCGTCATTGCGTCCATTTTACAGATGGGGACCTCAGTCGCAGATGACTGAATGAACCACAGAGCTGACAGACCCAGCTCCTCCCGTGGGAGACTGGCCTGTGCTTGCATTGTCCTTACTTTTTATTTCCAACCGTCATCTTTAATTTGTTACTATTTCATCTGGCATTTTGAAAGAGTCTCACCACATAGCCCATGCTGGTTTTGAACGTGTGGTCCCTCTGCCTTAGTCTCCCAGAGTAGTGGGATAAGAGATGTACACCACTCCTGAGCCAAGGCTTTATTTATTTTGGTTTTCTGAGACGGAGTCTCACTATGCAGCTCTGGCTGTCTGGAACTCACTATGTAGACCAGGTTGGCCTTGAAGTCACAGGGCTCGACCTGCCTCAGCCTCCGGTGTGCTGGGATTAAAGTTGTGTGTCACCACCACATCAGCCAGCTAAGACGTTGCTTTTAGCGGACAAATTATTGTATATATTTATGTAGTAAAACGTGGTATTTGATGCCTGCAAATATGGAGTGACCTTATTAAGCAAATTAGTGCATAAAGCACCTCATGTACTTTCTTTTATGTCATTATATTTAAAGTCTACTCTGTTTGTAAATTTGAAAAACATGTTAGGTGGGGGTGTGGGTGCAGGCCTTTAATCCCAGCATTCAGGGAGGCAGAGGCAGGTGGATCTTTGAGTTTGAGGCCAGCCTGGTCTACAGAGTGAGTTCCAGGACAGTCAGGGCTACACAGAAACCTGTCTCAAAAAAACAAACCGAAACAAAACAAAACAAGCAAAAAACCAAAACCAAAACCAAAAAACCAAAACCCCCCACCCCACCCCCAACATTAGGTCATTGCTGTTTGTAACCACCATGCTACTTTAGGTGTGCTCCTGTGCTCTGACTACTGACATTTCGCACCATTAGATCAATAGCCTCCCATTCTCAGCCTCCCAAGCTCCGTGAATCACCATTCAGCTCTTCTATACATTCAGCCCTTCTGGAATCCAAATCATGGTCATGGAGGGACCCTGATTCTCTGTGCCTGGCTTGTTTTATTTAGTATCCTTTTCGTCAAGGTCACTCATTCTTCAAGGTCACTGATGTCAGCAGTGATAGGATTTCCTTTTTTCCATTTTTTACTATTTGTATTTAAGTGTGTGTGCGTGTGTGTGTGTGTGTGTGTGTGTGTGTGTGTGTGTGTGTGTAAGACAGAGGTTAGTGGTGGATGCCTTTCTCTATTGTTCACCACCTTAACTTTTGAGATAGGGTCTCTGGCTGAAATTGGTGCTTACTGATGGTCTAGACTGGCTTGTCAGCACACTTGGGGGGTAATTCTGTCTCCACCCCTGACCTCAGTGCTCGAGTTACAGGTATATACAACCATACCTGGCTTTTGTACATGGATGGGTGCTGGCTATCAACGTCAGGCCCTCATCCTGTGTGGCAAGGATTTTACCACTGAGCCATCAGCCTTCCTCTTTTTTAAGGCTGAATGCTGTGTGTATGTTCCATGTGTTCTTTTTCTTAAAAAAATTTTTTTATTTCTATTTTTACTTATAAATATTGAGTGCATGTGTGCGCAGATTTGTGAGAGAGCGAGACAGAGAAGTAGAGAGACAGAGAGAGACATAGACTGAGAGAGAGTGAGAGCAAGCAAGAGAGAGATGGAGTGAGAAAGAGGAAAAAGAGAGAGAGGGAGGGAAGGAGAGGAGAGAGAGGGAGAAAGAGAGAGTCAGAGAGAGACAGAGAGAAAAGCAGAGACAGAGAGACATAGAGAGAGTGAGAGCAAGCAAGAGAGAGATGGAGTAAGGAAGATGGAGGGAGAGGGAGAGAGGGAGGAAGGGAGGGGAGAGAGGGAGGAAAGGAGAGGGAGAGAGGGAGAGGGAGAAAGGGAGAGAGGGAGGGAGAGGGAAGGAGAGAGAGAAGCAGAGAGAGAGACATAGACAAAGAGAGAGCAAGCAAGAGAGAAATGGAGGAGAAAAGGAAGAGAGAAAGAGAGAGAGAGAGAGAGAGAGAGAGAGAGAGAGAGAGAGAGAGAGAGAGAGAACAGTGCCCCTAAGTTCAGAAGAACATGTAATATCCCTCCTGGACCCAGAGTTACAAGTAGTCGTGAGCTGCCCAATTCAGATGCTGAGAACTGAGCTTGGGTTCTTTAAGAGTATTGCAGGCTCTTAACCACTGAGCCGTCTGCGTAACCCCATTTTTAAAATCCGTTCAGTTGCTGGATACTTTGCTATTGTCACAGTGATGCAACGAGCACGAGCATACATCTGTGTCTTTTGCATACTGATTTCAAGCCTTGTCTGTGTACCTAGTAGCAGGATTGCTGGACTAGACGGTCGTTCTATTTTTAGGGTTTTTTTTTTAAGATCTCCCCTATAGTTTTCCATGGTAGCTGTACTAATTTATATTCATGCCAACAGTGTGCAAATGTTCCCTTTTCTCCACACTGACTTGGACAATAGCTATCCCAACAGGTGTAAGCCATTTACTGTTTAAGTTGTATTTCGGGGGTTTGGAGATGGCTCGGTAGGCAAAGCGCTTGCCACACAAATATGAGGACCTGGATTTGAACCCATGACACACAGACAAGTGGCCATGAGAGCATTTGGCTGTAATATCCCAGTTCCTGTGGTGCGATGGGAGGCAGACACAGGAGAGTCGTGGACTTTCACAGGCTAGCTGGGTACACAGTGACAAAGAATGAATGATCCTATCTCAGGAGATGGTGGAAGTTGAGGATCAACACCTGAGGCGTACTATGACAAACACACACATACATTATACATACACACCCGTGCACACAGATCTCATACACACACATATCATACATACACACCCATACACACAGATCTCACACACACACATATACACACACACTCATACACACAGATCTCATACACATACATATCATAATACACACCCATACACACAGATCTCATACACACACACATATACATACACACCCATACACACAGATCTCATACACATACACATCATATGTACATATCCTTACACACAGATCTCATACACATACACATCATACATACACACCCATACACACAGATCTCATACACACACATATACATATACACCCATACACACAGATCTCATACACATGCATATCATAAATACACACCCTTACACACAGATCTCATACATACATATCATACATTCACACCCATACACACAGATCTTATACACATACACATCATATGTACATATCCTTACATACAGATCTCATACACATACACAGATCTCATACATGCACACACACATATACATCATACATACACACCCTTACACATAGATCTCTCTCTTTCTGTCTCTCTGTCTTGCTCTGTCTCTGTTTCTGTCTGTCTGTCTGTCTGTCTGTCTGTCTCTCTCTCTCTCTCTCTCTCTCTCTCTCACACACACACACACACACACACACACACACGAAAGTGAGAAATAAACCTTTAGTCCTTCCCGATGATTAGCATTACTGAACATTTCCCATGTATTTGCTTGTGGTTTTTCTCTTCTTCTGAGCTATGTCTATTCATGTCCCATTTGCTTTTGTTGTTTTCTTTTCGAGGCAGAGTCTAGTGTTAGCTCAGGCTGGCATGAGCTCAGTGTGTAGTAAGGATGACCTTGAACTCCTGGCCTTCCTGCTTCTGCTTCCCCCCACAGGCCGACACCATCACACCCTGCTTTCAATTGGATTGCTTTTTTTTTTTTTTTTTTTTTTTTTTCAGAGCTGGGGACCGAACCCAGGGCCTTGCGCTTTACTAGGCAAGCGCTCTACCACTGAGCCAAATCCCCCAACCCCTGGATTGCTTCGTTTAGTGGTTCTCAGCCTTCCTGATGCTGCAACCCTTTAATTCAGCTCATGTTGTACTGACCCCCACGCGTAAAATTACTCTCTTTGATATTTCATAGGTCTATTCCTGTTACTGCTGTGAATCATAATGTAAATATCTGTGTTTTCCCGTGGCTTCAGGTGACCCCTGTGAAAGGATCATTTGACCCCTGAAAGGGTTCAAACCCACAGGTTGAGAACCACTGGCTTTCTTGCTATTAAGCTGAGTTCTTTCTTGTTATTTCATATTGCCTGTTGGTGATGCCAAGACTCATCTCACCAGCTAAATGAAGAACAAGTGATATTTCTGAATCTGCTTTAGAGATGAGAAAAACGGAGGCTCAGAGAGGCTTAGTAACTGGCCTCTAGCCACACAGTTTAGTAGGCTGAAGCCAGATCCAAATCGAGGCTCTGGATTCCAGACACACCTCCAGTTAGCATCTCTTCTCCAGGGAGGCTCACGGGATAGAGGTACCCATGAGAAATGAAGACCCTTGCAGCCTCCCCTGAGATCATCTCTCTTCTGTCACCCTGCAGCCAAGTGCCCGCAGCTCCCCGCACAGTCCCTGGAGTGCGGCAAGCAGCTGGACCAGCAGGCGCTCCAGCAGGAACAGCCTGGGCCGGGCCCCCAGCCTAAAGCGGAGGAGCCCGAGCGGGGAGCGGAGGTCCCTGCTGTCTGGAGAGGGTCAGGAGAGTCAGGATGAGGAGGAAAGTTCAGAAGAGGACCGGGCCAGCCCGGCCGGCAGTGACCATCGCCACAGGGGTTCCTTGGAACGTGAGGCCAAGAGTTCCTTTGACCTGCCTGACACTCTGCAGGTGCCCGGGCTGCACCGCACAGCCAGCGGCCGGAGCTCTGCCTCTGAGCACCAAGACTGTAATGGCAAGTCGGCTTCAGGGCGTTTGGCCCGCACCCTGAGGACTGATGAGCCCCAACTGGATGGGGATGATGACAATGATGAGGGAAATCTGGTAAGATTCCCGTGGGGCCCTGCGACCCCTCACCCCAGATCTTCAAGGGATGTCCATCCTGTAAGCTGTCAAGCTGTTCTCTCTCTCTCTCTCTCTCTCTCTCTCTCTCTCTCTCTCTCTCTCTCTCTCTCTCTCTCTCTCTCTCTCTCTCTCTCTCTCTCTGCCACCCTGCAGAGCCTCGAGCCCTGGTGCTTGTGTCCTGGGCTGTGCTCTGCTGTCCTTGGTGGATATGAATGGTTTCAGGCAGATGTGTATGAATCTTTCATGGCCCTCCCCCTGTGACTCAGGAAGACCCATCACTCATCTTTCTAAAATGATGTCTCCCCTCCCCTCCTGTCCCCCTTTCTCATCTGAACCTCATCACAAGCCTTGACTTACAGCACGTCCTCAGCCACTTACTCCTCCCCCACCTCTTTCACCACCCCCCTTTGCCCCGAAAATAAGCACAAGGACAGGGACACAGGATGCAGGGTTAGCACTCGCACAGGGTCCCTGTCTCCTCGGCCCAGGTGTATCTGAGCAGACAGCTGTGATGAGTACAATGTTTGATTATTGATGCAGTTTCCAAACCCAGCAGGGAGAGATGGGAAGAAAGGCAGGGAGCTGGGCTGGAGGCAAGATGGGAAGAACACAGAGGAGGGTAGAGGGAAGGGGCTGGGATGCAGGGCCAGAGGGCGGAGATGAAGGAGGACGATGCTGGGGGGTTGCCGTGTAGAGAGCCAAGGGGTGACTTTAAAGGTAAAGGAAGGGGCTGGTCCTGAGCTTGGGAAGGAAGCTGCTCAGATAGAGACAGACTTTGAAGGCATGGGGGCCTGGTCCCACTAACCCCACAGTGTTCCTTCCATAGAGCAAAGGGGAACGAATACAAGCCTGGGTCAGATCCCGGCTTCCTGCCTGTTGCCGAGAGCGAGATTCCTGGTCGGCCTATATCTTTCCTCCTCAGTCAAGGTCTGTTCTGGTGCTATCAGGGGATGCTGGCGATGGGGTCCTAGTGCAAGGGAGCAGGGGACAGTCTGCGGGAGTCCCCCCTTCCCAGACTTTACTCCCTATCCCTGGGGCAGGTTTCGTCTCCTGTGTCACCGGATCATCACCCACAAGATGTTTGACCATGTGGTCCTCGTCATCATCTTCCTCAACTGTATCACCATCGCTATGGAGCGCCCCAAAATTGACCCCCACAGCGCTGTGAGTCAGAATATAAACACTTCTGTTGAGTTCTGCTGAGTGCCAGGTTCCTCCTGGGTTAGCACTCAGGACAAACCCTCAGGAGGTGAGACGGCCCACACTGTCTCCAGTCTGCCTGAGGTCACACATCACAGGCAAGGCAAAGGGACAAACAAGAGCTCCCTTTAGGTGTCCTGGCTCCATCTCTAAGATGCCTTCTGTGTCCCCTCCGGCCTCAGTTTCCCTTCTACTGACATAACATCTCAGCCAGATACTTCATTATCTTCTTAGCTACATATATATTCCTCTGAGCCTTCCCGAGATGAGGTTACACCTCATTGATTGATCCTGTGTGGACTAAACAGTACTGGTTTCCCTGTGTCTGGCCAGGAGTCTCAGTGTCACTGTGACTGGTATATTGCCAGGGTATGTAACACACACACACACACACACACACACACACACACACACACGGGGGGGAGGCACATACACACACATACAGAGAGAGAGAGAGAGAGAGAGAGAGAGAGAGAGAGAGGCACAGAGAGAGAGAGAGACAGAGAGACAGAGACAGAGAGAGGCACACACACATACACACACACAGAGGCAGACACACACACACACACACACACACACACACTCATGCACACACCAAGGGTAATGCAGATCTGGGTAGAAGAATTGCTCTTTGCTCCTTGAGATCCTACCAAATCACAAACAACTAGTCTTTCGGGGAGCCTAGGAGGTTAGGAAGTATGTTGGTCGTGTCTGCTTGGCTGTGAATCTTTCAGTGTGAGAACAGCATAGCCAAAGGTTTTACAATTAGACATTATTATTTAGTATTAGTATTCTTCCCCAGGGCCTCAGTTCTTTGGATGGACCCACCTGGTTCTAGGTACTGACTCTCCCAGCCTGACGTCAGAGCCCCTCCCACCAATAACAGTTCAGATTCTAGAAGGATGTCAGGGATGGCCCTGTCTCCCCTCTTGGCACTCTGCACCAATGGCCTGGAGGTGGTCAGAGGTCCCCCCGCTCTTTGCTTCCCCCATCTTTATTTGGATGTCAGAGCTGCTGAAGCTGAGACATTAAGGTGTCTCCAGACAGCTCAGGAGAAGTTGGAGAAAGCCTAACCATTGGAAGGGCCTACCTACCAGGACTTGGTGGGTGGGTAAGAGACAGCACTGGGGACCTCCTTCCTGGGCTGGTGTCCACCCCATGCACCCTGACATTGTCTCTCCACCTTTCCACTCAGGTTCTGTCTCCAACTTTGTACCTTCATCCTCCTGTCCACACACACATGTCCGATATTGCTGGCTACCCCTCAGGGATGACCTCAGCCCATAAGTACCAGGGCAATGGGTCGCCATGCTCAGCATAAATATGGTACCTGGGGTGGCACAGTCTGTCCCCATGTCCCTCAGCCTGCCTACTGCACCATTTCTGGGGCTCACAGCAGGGAGGCAAGTGAGTTGGATAGAATGGCAGGCAGGTTGGAGATCAAGTTAAATCCTGCTCCAGTTTCAAGAAAGAAATCAAGGAACTGGGGACTCAGACAGCTACAACATATAGCAGAGGTTCTTCTCCTCAGGGCGGGGGCAAAACTTTTCAAGTGAGGCGTGAGAAATGGTATTGTGAGAAGGGGGCTGAGGAGGGGTGGGGAACAGTAACTCTTTCTGTGTCAGGTATCTGAAGCTGTTTTGACATCATGCAGAGCAGGTCTGACCCGTGGATCAGCCTCTCTCTCTCTCTCTCTCTCTCTCTCTCTCTCTCTCTCTCTGACCCTCTCCTCCTTCTCCCCTCTCAACTACATCTTCACGGCAGTCTTTCTAGCTGAAATGACAGTGAAGGTAATGGGCAGGGTGGGGGGATGGGGGTGGGGAAAATAGAACTGGTAGAGGGTAGGAAGGTTGGCCGGGGTGGAAGGCGAGTCTGGGGGACTGATGGGAGAGTGGCTAGTGCCAACGATGTGGTGGTGGTCCCCAGGTGGTGGCACTGGGCTGGTGCTTTGGGGAACAGGCCTACCTGCGCAGCAGCTGGAATGTGCTGGACGGCTTGCTGGTGCTCATCTCCGTCATCGACATCCTGGTCTCCATGGTCTCTGACAGCGGCACCAAGATCCTTGGCATGCTGAGGGTGCTGCGGCTGCTGCGGACCCTGCGTCCACTCAGGTGAGCTCCCCTGCCCCCACATGCCTTTGACAACCAACACCCTCAGAAGGGAACAAAATCCCCTGCATACCCTAGCTCCTGGCTATGACCTCATAGTTCTGTGATCCACTCCAGACAACATTCCTGCTCCGGTCATGTCCTTCCAAGTTGCACAGCCACTGTCAGCTCTGTGCACCCCTTTCCAGTGTGATACACTTTCCCGTCCGACTCTGCTCTGACTAGCTCTGTTGGGAGCACAACATAATGGCTCATAGGGCCTGCGTGGTCTCCAACGGAAGCTTTCCCATAGAGTCCCCTCAGGGTGATGTTCTTGCCTTCCCTGTGAATGACACATTCTCCTATTGTCTTTCCTTACTTTCTGCACCCCTCCGGGGATTACCCACTGCTATTAACACTTCTCCTAGCAGGGGATAGACCTTCTCTAGTCAGGCAGTCCCAGCCTCCTAACTCAGAATTTCTCCTGAGTAAGGATGATACCAAAATAATAGAGTTGCTTCTCGGTCTGGAAAGATCCATCTCCTCTTGCTTGTTCCTCTCGGCACGCCCCTACTACTGTCTCCTGGTTGTCACCACCCCCATCCTGTCACACTGTGTCCCTGGGTGATACCTCCCTTGTGTCGAGCCCTCTCCACTCCAAGCCTGATCAGGAAATACACTTGACAGCCTGAGAGAGGAGGGGAGATGTAGGAGCTGCAAGTGCCTACTTGGAGACTACAGAAGGGGGAAAGTTCTCTCGGTGGGGCCTCCGTGAAAAAGGGGCTTTTCCGTGTGGAACGACAGCAAGCTAAGGTGGTGGGGGAGGGGCCAAGCAGGGCAAGGGCTAAGAGAGTGGGAGGGGCCTAGCAGGGCAAGGGCTAAGGGAGTGGGAGGGGCCTAGCAGGGCAAAGGCTATGGGCGTGTCTGAATGTTCACCGTGGGTCCCTCTGCTCTCCAGGGTCATCAGCCGGGCCCAGGGACTGAAGCTGGTGGTAGAGACTCTGATGTCATCCCTCAAACCCATCGGCAACATTGTGGTCATTTGCTGTGCCTTCTTCATCATTTTTGGAATTCTCGGGGTGCAGGTGTGAGGGGCGGGGGAAGGGGGCGGGAATGGTTGCTGGGGATGTCTGAGAAAGACCTAGGAGACTCCTCTCTCTTCTTGGCCCCGGGTTAGGCTACTGCCACCTTGTTCCAGATAAAAATAAACAGTGAGTGTCCCTTCCCTCCAGGGCGTAGGCTTCAGACCCCTTTGCCTGCTTGGTGTTGGGGAATCTTTTCTAAGGGACCCAGTTTTGCAGGCGCTTCAGGTCCATTGGTAACTGCAGTCTGTTGTCCCTGTGCTGTGGCGCTGTGTACTTCATCACACATCTTGGTCTGCTCTGGGATCTCCTCCCTTCTCTGCTTCTCTGAGTAGGGTGGGCTGAGTGCCAGGCCTGGGGATCCAGAGCCCAGACAGCTGGGCCAGGTTAACAGAGTGCTGGCAGGCAGGCAGGCGGGTGCAGACCCCAGACAAGGCAGGAAGTGGGGGCTGCCTGGGAAACCTGGCTTCGGGCCCAGCACAGGAACTTGGCTTTGGAGGGAAAAGAGCCGCAGCAGCCTGCAGGGTTCAGCAGACATCTCAAGGGACTGGGGAGCCCCTCGGGCCCATCTTCGTCTTCTAGTGTCCCCACTCCAGCTGCAGGGTAGACATCTGGCTGCCGGGCAGTGTGGGAACTCCTGGGTGGTTGCTGCTACTCTCTCACTCCTTCCTCCTCCTGCTTCTAGAATACCCACTATGCCCTGGGGAGGGGCTGTTCCCTGGTTTCCTAGAAATTCTCTAGCCTCAAGGACCAGGCTACATTTGCCAAAGCCGTGCAGAGCCTCTCTGCCCAACCCCCATCCCATATGTGGTCTAGTGCCCACCCCTTCCCCACTTCCCTTGGCTTGGGAGAGTGAGCCATTGTTGAATTCAATCCCATGGGTTTAGGCTTGTCCTAAATGGTTCCCTCACCCCCCACCCCGCTCCCAAATCCTCTTGTCCTTCAGATCCCTTCCCTACCACCCCCGCAGCAGTCATGGCCTGGTCTGTCCTGGAACAATAGTAAACATTCTAGACAGACCCATATTTAAGACCTTTTCTGCCAACTATGGCCTTAGTGAGCCTCTGAGTCTCAGTTTTTCTTTCTCTAAAGTGGGGCTTATAATCCTTGTGTCTCATAATTATTATGAGAGTTAAATGCCTTGTTTGGTGTGGCCCTCAGACTTGAGCATCCATCAGAACCACTCAGGATCCTTGTTAAAAGACTGTGGAGCCCACACTCTAGCACATCTGTCTGACCCAGGAAGTTGGGGTAGGCTAAGGGAGCCCCACATCTGGAGCTTCCCTGACTAGGTAGAAGGGGAATGACGAACTCCCTCCTTCCAGCTTGTCTTCTCTCTGGGAACAGGAAGAGGGTACCTATAGCTGAGCTTCCTGTCAGGGTTTCTGGCTGACACCAGAGGTCAGCATCCTAGTCACCTCTCCGGACTCAGCGCTTGGCTGGGATTGGGAGCCCTGGGCTTACTCTCTGTCTCCCACATGTGTGTGCCCAGCTCTTCAAAGGGAAGTTCTTCGTGTGTCAGGGTGAGGACACCAGGAACATCACTAACAAATCCGACTGTGCTGAGGCCAGCTACCGATGGGTCCGGCACAAGTACAACTTTGACAACCTGGGCCAGGTGAGGGACATGTTTGGGACGGGGAGGAACTTAAAGGTGGGGACACACATACATCCCCAGTAATGTGTTCCAAGACAGTTGAAGGTGGGCAGCCACAGAGACTGGCTCACTGTCGCCGTGTCCCAGAGCTAGCGTGCCTGCACACCCCAGTGAGCTGACCACAGAGGCCTGAAGCTCTCCAAAGATGAAAGAATGGAGAATCATAGAAGGGGGTGGGGCTGGCCCAGGGTCACAGTGCCACACAGTAGAGCGCTTGTGAGGTTGGGAGCAGGCTGCTTTGGTTATGAACCCTGTCAATGTCACTGACAGTTCACTGACAATGGGCAGCTGAGGTGGGGTGCAGGGGCGAGGGGAGCTCCATTTTCCCATCTGGAGAATAGGTCCATGTTACCGTTTCCTTGGGGTTTGTACATGTATAATGTATGAAATATGTATGTGCTTACTTGATGAGGGTTCATGTTTTTCCTCCCGAGTTGTGGAAATGGGTATGTAGACAGTGAAATAGCAGTGTAGTGCAGAATGGTACTTGCCTACTATTCATGGGGACTCGAGGTCTTCAATCCCCATTACTACAAATGGAAAACAAAGTAGCTGGTTCTTGCAAGGTTGCTTTGGTTTCTAGACTCCTAGGGCCTTAGGATCTTCCCAGTCTAGATGAGGTCAGAGACTTAGCCATCTCTCCTAGCATCTGACCAACCTCGGGGGTTCCTGAGACAGAGTGTTCCCTGGGGACCTGGAGTAGGGACCCCAAGCTGCTGTCAGGAGGTGCTCTGATGGAGTGTGGTGGTAGTTTGACTACGTACTCTAGGTTTCCAACGAGTCTGTTATCTCCTCTCGTCTCCTCCCCCTCCCCCAGGCTCTGATGTCCCTGTTTGTGCTGGCCTCCAAGGATGGTTGGGTTGACATCATGTATGATGGGCTGGATGCTGTGGGTGTGGACCAGCAGGTAAGGTGGTGGGGACGGTTCTTTTTGGCTTCAGGTCATTCGGCCTGGGCTGGTTACCGAGTGTACCCAGGCCCGCGTGGGTCAGAAGACCATGCTGCAGCTTACTGCGGGCTGTGTCTGCAGACCTGCAATCACTTTTTTTTTTAAAGATTTTTTTTTCTCCCCAAATGATGGGTGAACAGTTAAAAATTGTTAAATGTGGCATGAAAAGTCTGAGGGATTGAGAACACTGGGCTCCCATTCCTTCAGGGCAGGAGTCAGCCGGAACAATAACAACAACAAAAAACCCAGCTGCTAGATAGAGAATAGCCAATTTTGCCTGATGCCACCTCATTCCAGCCACTTACCTGTCAGATCCCTGGAGCTAACTCAGTTTGTACCAGTGCAGCCGAAGTGAGCAGCACCTGAGATGGCTCCCCATCGGGCTGATGTGACCACATGGTCTCCCTGCTCCCCACCAGCCCATCATGAACCACAACCCCTGGATGCTGCTCTACTTCATCTCCTTCCTCCTCATCGTGGCCTTCTTTGTCCTGAACATGTTTGTGGGCGTGGTGGTGGAGAACTTCCATAAGTGCAGGCAGCACCAGGAGGAGGAGGAGGCGCGGCGGCGTGAGGAGAAGCGACTACGGAGGCTGGAGAAAAAGAGAAGGAGTAAGGAGAAGCAGATGGCCGGTCGGTAGTCTTTCCACATCTCTCTGGGTCATGCTTGACCTTGGCCTTGCGACTGCAGGGGGTTAGGAGCTGGGGTCTGGGGCTGGGAGAAGTGCTCCTGCCCTCCCCCTCATCTCCTTCCCTCAACAGCATGTCCGCCTTTAGAGCCTGCATGAAGCAGACCAGGTTAGCCCCCATGGGGAAGGAGCTGTCCCCCAGGAGGCTCCCTAGGTCTCGGCCTCGTACTCCCCAGAGGATACCAGGTAGAAATGGACAGTCGGCATCTCAGCATCCCTCGAAGGAGGGAAAGCTACCTGACCTGACCCCACACCTCCCAGTACTGGTGTGTGCAGTGACTTAGGGACTAGCCTAGGTACAGACCCAGATCAATCTAGCCTGTGTTCTGACCTCTAACTTTCTCGGAGGCCATAGCTGCTCAGCCAGGGCTCAGGCCGACCTACAAAGAGGCAATAATTGAGATTGGTCTTAAGAACCACACCCTTTTCCCTTTCTCCAGCAAAGCTACATGGCTCCCTGGTGGTTGATGGTTTCTTGCTGAAGAAGAGAAAGGAAAGAAAAGAAAGAAAGAAAGAAAGAAAGAAAGAAAGAGAGAAAGAAAGAAAGAGAAAGAGGATGGATGGATGGAAGGAAGGAAGAGAGAAGGAAGGGAAGGATGGAAGGAAGGAAGGAAAGAAAGAAAGAAAGGAAAGAAAGAAAGGAAGGAAAGAAAGGAAGGAAGAGAAAGGAAGGAAAGAAAGAAAGAAGGAAAGGAAGGAAAAGAAAGGATGAAAGGAAGAAAAGAAAGAGGAAGGATGGAAGGAAGGAAAGAAAGAAGGAAAGAAAGAGGAAGGAAGGAATGAAGGAAGGAAGGAAAGAAGGAAGGAGAGAGGGAGAACCTAAGTGTGGTAGCACAAGCCTACATATAATCAGAGCTTGCAGAAAGCAGAAACAGCGGGATCAAAGGTTTAAAGCTAGCCTGGACTATATAGTGAGTTTTAGGCCAGCTCGGGCTAAACAGTGAGACCCCCGTCTAAAAAAGCTAAAACCCAACGGGAGAAAAGGCCTCTGTAAAGATTCACACTCACAGGAAAACCAAATTATCACTCTGGGACCCAAGACCCCTCCAGGCCCTCACCCATGCTCCCAGCATCCCTTGCACACAGTGCGTGCGGCTTCATGCCTCTCACCTTCAGGCTTTGCCAGAGACAGGCTGAGACACACGGGAAAGACACAGAGCTGGGAAGAGAAGAGAGCAGCGCAGTCGCTGCTTTGTTTCTGGCATGTGT
Organism: Rattus rattus; assembly: GCF_011064425.1. Taxonomy (NCBI): domain Eukaryota; kingdom Metazoa; phylum Chordata; class Mammalia; order Rodentia; family Muridae; genus Rattus; species Rattus rattus. The sequence goes on from NC_046162.1 coordinate 51,119,088, forward strand.
GCAGATGTGTGTGCACCTGGCTCCCACTCGTTCGGGAGTTCCTGTCTGTCTGGTTGCTCTGTCATCTCCGTGCCTCTCTCAGTCACAGCCCACGTCCCTCCACGTATCTATCTAGTCTGTGTGGGTTTCAAAGCCTTCGTGTGTCTCCCTGTGTCTCTCCCTGTTTGGTCTGTGGGTTTCCCTCCTCTCCGCCCGCTCACAAACCGTCTGCCTTCCGCCGATCGGATGTGTGCTGGCTCTGAGTTTCCCCTGGGTGTGTGGAAACGTGAGTACCACCCAATGAGTTGGGGGCTCCGTGTCTCCCTTGGCTGCCTCTCCCGCTTGCCTGTGGCAGGTGCTTGGAGGATGGGAAGAGTGCGGAGGAGTCACAGTGGGACTGGGCCAGAGCTGCTCCAGGAGGATGTGGAGGGGGACGCTGGCCCCCAGGTGGCCATGAGCAGGTGCAGCTCTCTGCCTCCCACGGGCACACCTTGCCTTCCGTAGGCCTCGCCTCTTCCCAGCTCTGGGTTGGGGTCTGGTTTTGGCTTCCCTTAGACTCTATGGCTGAGCAGGTACCCTGTCTCCAGGGCCACGCACCCACTTCTGCTCCACCCACCGCGTACCCTCTGCAGTGAGCAGTCTCAACGGGGCATGCGCACATGCCTTTTTTTGTGCAGGAGGCACTGTGGCCCCTGCCCAACCAGCTGGCTCCTCTTCTGGGGTCTGTAGCTACTCAGGTGCAGCTGAAACCACAGCGGGGGTAGGAATGGACATCTGTTCCGATGACAGTCTGCCTGTCCCCCTTCCAGTACCTTCCTTCCCCTGTGGCCCTGGCGAGTTGGCTGAAACATTTGTCTTCTTTGGGTGCCCCAAATCTGTGCTTGGGCATTGAGAACCAGCCGCTAACACTCAACACATCCCATGTGTAGGCAGAGTGAGGGTTGGAACTGAGGGGGAGCGAGCTGCTGAGGGGCCCTGCCCAGCGCGCCTGGTCCGGTCAATGACCAATGTCGTGTTTCGTTCTTTTAGATCTAATGTTGGACGATGTAATTGCTTCCGGCAGCTCAGCCAGCGCTGCGTCAGGTACTGCGTCTGGGGTGTGGGTTCATGCGTGTGGGGGACGTGTTCTTTGCTCCCTCTCCATGGCTCAGTGGTTCTATCCTCTAGGGGCGAAGGGCTGAGGGTCCTCGGGCCCCCACCCCCAAGAAGGCAGGGCCTAAAGTGTTGAGTCTGCGTCGCACCCCTACCCCCCATAGGCTCCATGATAAGTTGTGTGGAGGTGAGGTGGGCCTGTCGCCCTCTGGATCAACAGTTCTTGGAGGTCTTTTACAAAGGTCCTAGGCTTCTGCTGTCTTGGGGCCTCTTCCCTGTTCCCCTGTCCCTCACCATTAGCTTAAGCTGCAAATCCCTCTGCCTTCTCTAGTCTGAGGGAGAGGGAGTCTTTGATCCAAGGGAAAGGATGAGAGGGGCAGCGAGGGGAAGGATTTGTTTTACCAACGTAGCAATGAATAATTGAACCAACTCATTAATAGTCATCACAGGGGCCACGTCACCACTGCAAACAGCAGAACGGCAGAAACTGGGAATTGAAAGACCGAGTTAGCTCCAAGCTCCTCACCCCAAAAGCCAGAGACTTGAGGACAAGTTGAGTCCTTACCTCCCAAAGCTGTGCGTCTCTGAGTAGACTTCCCTGTGCCTGCCCCTGGCCCTGTGCCTCACTCTGTCTCCTAGTCCCCTTACACTGCTCCCCAGACGGAGGCTGGGAGGATCAAAGTCTATGGCAGGGCTGTGGGGCCCATCCCATCCCCTGACATCCCTACCTGGTGGTTTCCAGGCTGTTTATCCCAGGATCCCCCTTCTGGCCTCCTCCTGCAGTTTGGAAGACTTGAAGTGGAATGTCGGGGGAACGGTTGTGCTTCCCAATTTTTTACTAATCAAAAGCACATTTAATTGCTGATCAGAGCTTCTGAGCTGCAGAAGGTCACACTCTAACTGACGCTGAAGAGAAACTGTGCTGTCATTTGTCTGCGGTTGGGGGGGGATGTCTTTACATGAGCAAATGTATAATTTCTTTTAAGCCTTGAGAAATTTTATTAAGAATGAAAGGCCTTCCACAGGGCTGCTTTCTCAGCTGTGGAAGGCTTGGGGTTTCAGCCTGGGAACCTCTGACTGGACCATTCCTCACTGCCCAATTCAGGCAGGCGCCATCCTGAGGGGATGGATGTTGGGCCTGTGAGGGCTCAGAGACTCACGCAAGGAGCGCTCTGAGCCTACCGACCCTCATCTATTGCCACGGTCCTGAGCTACGGCATTTGACATTGAGTAGCATCTCTCTGGGGTCTCAGGAGTCTCTGGCTGGTTTGTGTCTCTGTTGCTAGTATCCCTGTGTCTGTGTTGGACTGTTTTCCAAATTTCTGACATGGTAGGGGATGAGGGAAAGGTGGGAGAAAATTGTCTTCAGCATAACCCTTCTGAGGTATTGAACAGCCGATATGAGAGGAGACTGAAGAATATACACCCTCACCTTTAACCCTAAACACTACCCAAACACATGGCTGGCCCACCGAGGCTCCTCCACCCAGGGACTATGCACGTATAGGCACATAATACCTATGCCACAGCACACACTGGCCATTCTCATCCTGTACTTTTACCCAGGGACACCTGGCCTGCTCCTGCTGGCACATGTATTCTTCTCTTAGGTTGTAACAATGACCCAGACTCTAAGCAGGTCCTCAAAACATCTTTCACCCCTCCTCTCAGAGCCTGGAGTTCATTAGGGTCTATACCAGAGCTTGTCAAACTGTGAGTAAGACTTACATGGACAGACAGGACAAGACATCCTGGGACTCACCCTAAAGGTCTCCCACAGGGGTCTTGGTCCTGAATTTCTAATAGACTCCCAGAGGCTTGGTTACTAGTATGCCAGTCTACCTCCCATGGTGACAGGCAGGAAGCCAAGTCTCTCATCTGGGTTTTCTAGGAGTCAAATGTGTAGACACCACTTCCTGCTAACACACCTTCGTCCACCCTTCTGTGGCCAGCAGGAGGCATCACCTGGCCCAGGGAAAAGGGAAAAGTTGGATTAGGGAGAGACACTGGGCCTAAATGCTTAGGTCTGAAGGGGGAGATTGGGGCTGCTAGGTGACAAGACCAGTCCTGTGACACTTGACCTCTAGCACCAGCTTCACTCCCTCAGTCATCTCTGACCTCCATCTCCACTAACCCCCTCTGCCCCCCTCTCCCCCCAACCAGGCCAGGAGGATCCAAGGCAGCATAGCTTTTGCTGTGGGAGCCTCTAACACTGCTAAAAGCCGATTTCCTACCATTTTTCTCTTGGGAACCTTCTGCCCTGGCTGTGCCTTGGGCTCCCTGTGACCTCTGCTAACTCATTGTGCCTGTTGCCCTCATCCGCAGGCCCCTCCAGCTCTCCTCATTTGTCCCTGGGCCTCCCTAGGGGCCTGGGGCCCTTCCCCTACTGTCTCACTCCGAGCTCTACCCTACCAAAGGCAGCTGATACTACTAGAAAGGGGTGATCAGGCTGGAGTCTTGCTGTCTCATTCTGGTGCTGGGCCACGGGCTTTCTGGGTCTCTCTGGCCTCTCTAGTTGATTTGGTGCCCTTTGGACCTGTGTTTCTAATGGAGGGTTTCCTTGATGCCTTGATGCCTTTGATCTGGGCTGGGGGCTGTAGTTAGAAGGATATTTGGGACCTGGAGCTCCAAACAGATGCCCTGCCTCAGCCATGCCTCCCCGCTCCTCTGAGTTGCCTGGAGGGTCCCTGGCTGAATACGAACCCCACCACCATCACTCAGACTCCTGAAGCAAGGCTGGAAGGCAGAGTCCATGGTGATAACCTCTATTTGGCCCTGATGTGCCCACAGTAGTCAGGTTGGGATAAGGGGGGTTGGGGGCTGGGGGAACGAGGGGCTTCTCCCTTCCAGCCTCCTCTCAACATTGTCTCAACTAATAACGGGGCTAATAAGGAGCTGCTTCTTCTAACCTAATTGCATTCAAACATTTTAGTTAATTCTCCATTCATATTTTAGCATAATGGGATCGGGTGTTCTCGGCATTTATGGAGATTAATGCAGAGAAAGAGTTCCGGCTGCTGAGGCAAAACAGGGCGACTAGCGCCCTCTGGTTCTCATGGTACTGAAGGAAGGAAGGAAGGAAGAGGCCTTGGCTGGCCTAGCCACCCTCCACCATCGGGTGTGGATGACCTGTGGGCTCATGGCATCCCTTGCCTCTGGCCTCTCTACTCCCCATATTCTTGGGTGTCAGGAAGGCCACCTGAGCAAACAAAGCCACACTTGGCTGGCCCTCTCTGAAAACAAAGCGATGACCTCAGGCACCTCTGAGGTGCACCTGGCCCTGTTGCCTCTGTGCCCTGGTTATCCACACCTCAAGGCCGATGTGGAGAGGGGTAGGTGGGCTTGCAGATTAGCTGCAAAGCCAAACCCGCCATTTCTGGGCACTCTTCTTCCTTTGGCTTTTGGTGGGGACTCACCCCCCCCAGGCCAGTCCCTGCCTCAGTTTACCTCTCTTTGAAGGAATCCTCTGCATGGGAAAAGATAGTTGTATTTGAGCTGGCCTGGGCCCAAAGCTTTCTGTCACCCCTGGGCCAGTTGGTCCCCGGCATGGTCCTCAGAGGCTGTAGGCCTCCCTCGCTGGCTTCTGCAAAGACCTACTAAGAGGGAAGGGCTGTCTGGGACCTGAGGCTGCCCACAATTTCCCGGTGAGGGTTCTCTTTTCTCCGTGCAGCTTTCTCTGAGACCAATCTGTTGGCATATTTCCAGATAGCGTGTCTTCACCTTAGCCTGGCCCTTACTCCAGCACCTAAAGGAGGGTCCCCTGAAATCTGCCCCCAGATTTCTCTTGCCTGTTTGGCAGGACTACCTTCTGGTACTGTGACTTTTCTTAGTGGTGGGCTAACTACAAGAAAAACACTATGCCTATGACAGATCTCAGACAGCGCTTCCAGCCCAGCCTGCAGTGTCAGGCCGCCCCGATACCCAGGGTAGGCTGGGTACTCATTAGAAACTGGGTGAGTCTGTGGGTGCCACCCTCCTAGTTTGAGTCTGGGACAGGGGAGAGACCTGGCCCTCCGCCTCTACCCTCCCCACACGAAGCTGTGGGAAGTCTGGGGCACTGTCCTCTGTAGGCTCTGTGGTAGGTCAGCAGGCAGCCAAGATGTCCAATTTCCAATCTCCGGTCCTATCGCAAATCCGGGCTCTGTGTAATCCCTTCGGCGGCCCTAGGGGCTGAGCCTGGAGAAGGCTTTGGAACCTTCGCCTCCGTAGCTGGAGCTCCCTGTGAGCCCGATTAGATGGGGCCTTTCATCTTATTGATCCACTTTGCTGCTGAACATGGAATCAAAGGTCGTAAGGGGCTGGTGTGATTTAGAGGTTGCCCGAGAATGTGGGCTCACCCAGTGTCTAATGTGGAGGAGGGGCTTTGCATGCCTCTGTCCCATCCCACCCTGACTGCAGGCAGTAGAACAGATGCTTGACAGGGGACAGGCCAAAACAGCCAGCCCCTGCATAGGGCAGCGGGGGTGGGGGTGTGTGTGGGGGGTGGGGATTGGGATGCTGGTGACCCGGAATGTTTCAGCACTGGTGTAGAGGCTGGCAGCTGGGAGGGGCTGCGGGTGGAGGGGTGCAGGGGATAGTGCCTGATGTTTGCTCTACTCTCTTTCCTGCCCCCACCAGAAGCCCAGTGCAAGCCCTACTACTCTGACTACTCGCGATTCCGGCTCCTTGTCCACCACCTGTGTACCAGCCACTACCTGGACCTCTTCATCACTGGTGTCATCGGGCTGAACGTGGTCACTATGGCCATGGAACATTACCAGCAGCCCCAGGTGAGAGGTATAGCCTCTGGGTGCCAGGCAAGTATAGCTACATGGGTCCTTGTACCTGCCGCCATGTCTTTAGAGGTGGGTATCACATTTGTTTTGAACAGAAGGACACTAAGTCTCGGTAGGTTAGTTGGCTAGGAAGTGGGGAACGAGTACATTTTTACTGAGCATCTAGCATGTGTGGCTCTGGGCCTTGGAAGGTGAAGAAAACAGACTGATGTTTGCTTGCCCTTCGAGCCTCAGATTCTAGTAAATTCTCAGCCCCCCCCCCCAGACTCATCTGTTTCCAGTCATCCCTCTCATCCACCTTCCCCGACAGTCTCCATCTGCACAGGGCGGAGGCTGACCTGATCATGGACAAGCCTTCTTCCAGTCTTAGTGTCCTGTGCCTTCTGGCACATTCTCCTGTGTGTCTCAAGGAGAAGTGAGACGCCATGTTTGAATAGTCATGGGATAGTGGCCAGGGGTCAGCCGTCATGGTAGGAAAGGGGGAAAACAGGCTCCCTCAGCTTCACCTTACTTCCCGGCTCTGGGAGGTATTGTGATGGAGGGGTGGGGCGGGCTTCAGCCTTGGGCCTAAGGAAACCCTGCCTCTGGCCCCCACCCCTGCCAGATCCTGGACGAGGCTCTGAAGATCTGCAATTACATCTTCACCGTCATCTTTGTCTTTGAGTCAGTTTTCAAACTTGTGGCCTTTGGCTTCCGCCGTTTCTTCCAGGACAGGTAAGAGCAGAGAGAGGCCTGGGAGAGTAGAGAGTAAGTAGAGATGCGTCTCCTGGGGGAACCAGCCAGGCTGCCTTTGAACCTGAAGACCTAGCTTAACTCTGGGAGTCCAGCTGCCACCCTGGAACCGAGGGTGACGGTGGTCACGGTGGTCACGGAGCCAGGGCTGACGGGATGGGAGGGATTCGGGGTCTGACAAGGAAGGGCTTAGAGAGCTTTGGCAGCAAGAAATCACCATAGCCTCGGATGGCAGTAATGCCACAGGGTCCGGCTTGGAGCTGCTCTGCCTACTGGATTGGAATCCTAGTCACTTAGTGACCGGTGACTTTGGGAGTGCCTCGGTTCCCTCGTCTGCGAAATGAATGCTACCCTGTCCATGTCAGAGTTGTGATATGGATATAAAGCTCTTAGAACAGCACTCTGCTCAAAGTGAACAGATAAACACCGAAAGCAAAGACAGATGAGGCCAGGCGCCTTGATGGCTCGTGCTTGGAGTCTCTGCATGCTGCAAGGCTCAGACAGGACAAGAGTTCGAGTTCAGTTTGAGAAATGTAGCAAAATACCCTACCGGGGGGAGGGGGCAGGGATAATGATTAGAAATGAAAAGCACAGGCCCTTCCCAGAGCTAATTTTCTTGTGCCACCATAGTGCTGTCCCCCATGCTCCCTTCCCCCACTCAGGGAGCTGCATTCCCGATTTTCCAGGTGGAACCAGCTGGACCTGGCTATTGTGCTTCTGTCCATCATGGGCATCACACTGGAGGAGATTGAGGTCAATGCTTCGCTGCCCATCAACCCCACCATCATCCGTATCATGAGGGTGCTCCGCATTGCTCGAGGTAGGTCCAGCACTCGTGCCTGCCTTCCCCTGGTGATCGGCTTGCACAGGGAGATGGAGAACCAGATGGCTATGAGGATGGCTCTGGGTTTCCAGGGCCTTTCTCCCAGCCTGTGTATTAAAGGCTTGCCCAGCATGAGTGGGCTGGGATATGGGTGAGCCATCCCACCAGTTCCAGCCCAGCCTGGCTCTCCCAGCTACGTGATGGGGGACCCGGCGGGGCCAGCTCACAACACTGTCCTGTTCTGCAGTTCTGAAGCTGTTGAAGATGGCTGTGGGCATGCGGGCACTGCTGGACACGGTGATGCAGGCCCTGCCCCAGGTAGCTGGGAGGTGGGGTGGGCAGAAGGGCAGGGACCTCAGGGAAGCTGGCTGGAGAGCCAGCAGCGTCTTTTCCGTGTCTTTTCCTCTTCTCCAGGTGGGGAACCTGGGACTTCTCTTCATGTTGTTGTTTTTCATCTTTGCAGCTCTGGGCGTGGAGCTCTTTGGAGACCTGGGTGAGTTGAGGTTTAGGGGCGGTGGAGGAGGCAGGGGTGGAGAGCCAGAGGGATCGTGAGACTGACATGGTTCCCCCCCCTTCCCTTCTTCCCCCAGAGTGTGATGAGACACACCCTTGTGAGGGCTTGGGTCGGCATGCCACCTTTAGGAACTTTGGTATGGCCTTTCTGACCCTCTTCCGAGTCTCCACTGGTGACAACTGGAATGGTATTATGAAGGTGAGAACCTGGAGGACGGGGACCCCTCTCGGGGCTGCTGGAACAACAGGGGGGACACCTAGCCTCTGATGTAAGAGTCTTGGAGAGGATGTATTGGCCATGAATAAAAGCCATTGTCGCCCGTGTCAGAACACTCTGGGCTCTTTCCTTAGGACGTGCTCTGATTCACTCATCCTTCACAGCACCAGGACACTGATGTCCCTTCTCACCCAGGGCCTTCTCCTTCAGGACTCTGATATCCCACGATAGCTCCACGGGCTGCCTTCCCCACCCTCACGCCTCTGCCCTCCACACCTCCCACAGGACACCCTCCGGGACTGTGACCAGGAGTCCACCTGCTACAACACTGTCATCTCCCCTATCTACTTCGTGTCCTTTGTGCTGACGGCCCAGTTTGTGCTGGTCAACGTGGTCATAGCTGTGCTGATGAAGCACCTAGAAGAAAGTAACAAAGAGGCCAAGGAGGAGGCCGAGCTCGAGGCCGAGCTGGAGCTGGAGATGAAGACGCTCAGCCCGCAGCCCCACTCCCCGCTGGGCAGCCCCTTCCTCTGGCCCGGGGTGGAGGGTGTCAACAGTCCTGACAGCCCTAAGCCTGGGGCTCCACACACCACTGCCCACATTGGAGCAGCCTCGGGCTTCTCCCTTGAGCACCCCACGGTGAGCAACTGCACCCCTTCCAAAGGGCAGGAGAGGGACAGGGAGGGCAGGGCAAACAGCAGCTCGGTGGGGACATATAGGAGCCCAGCAGGCCCCAGGGCTTCTCCTCCATGCTCCTTGCCCCTCTTACCTCCATGTTGAGGGGCTAGCTGCCAAGTGCTCCTCCCCAGAATGACTGCCATATTCTCTGTATACTATACTGCTGGCCACCCTCTAGCAAAGCCGTGGCAGTCTTCCTAGCTCCTCTAGCCTGGTGTGGCTTCCCCTTCAAGGCTCCTAGGTTCAAGGCTAAGTTCTCTGTTTCCTTCATGTTTCTTTTTTACCCTTACCTCTTTCCTACGTGCTCTCTTACCTTCCTGACTCTCTCCCATCTCCCCTTCTTCTCCTCTTTATTGTTCCCTCTCCCCTGTGGACACTGACTATTCCCATCCCCCACCTCTCCTTCCTCCTGCACCTTCCCCATGCTCCTCTCTCATCTCCCTGTTGCTGTGTGTTTGTATATGTGTGTGTATTTGTGTGTGTGTGTGTGTGTGTATTTGTGTGTGTGTGTATTTGTGTGTGTGTTTGTGTGTGTGTGTGTGTGTGTGTGTGTGTGTGTGTGAGACATGGGTTCCACTTCTACTCTTCCCACCCCTTTCCAATCCCCCCCCACCCTGATACTTATTGTTCCCCCTCTGACCCCTGCTCCCCTGGCTCTCCGGCTCCCCTTATGGGCTGGTCCTCCCAGGACAGACAGCTGTTTGACACCATCTCCCTGCTGATCCAGGGCTCCCTGGACGGGGAGCTGAAGCTGATGGACGAGCTGGCAGGCCCAGGGGGCCAGCCCTCTGCCTTCCCTTCCGCCCCAAGCCCGGGCGACTCCGACCCACAGGTTACTGTGCCCTGTCACGTGCTCCTTCCTCTGACCCTGCCGAGTTGTGCCATGCTGTGCTGTGCTTCTGGGGTGGCTGGGGGCGTGGCCTGCCCACCGAGTACCTAGAGAAAGAGAAGCTGTAGGGCCAGGTAGTTGAACACTGCAGCTGGCAGTAGGCAGTGGGGAGGGTTGTCCAGGCTCTAGGAAGTAGGAAAATCACCCCATCAGGGGAGAGAGAGGATGGAGGAGGAGCTTGGAGAGATTCATAAGAAAGATGCTGGAAGAGAGCAGAGATAGGGCAGTGGGATTTGAGGGGTAAAGGAAGCTAGGTATCAGGTCTAGGTAAGAAGATCCCGTGAGGTTAGTGCAAGTGGCCATGGGACCCACAGAAGGACATGTTTTAGCTAGTCTGATTGTTGTGTGCAGTACTCATCCACACTCCTCTGGTAGCCTTGTAATCACAAAGTCCACTGGACGTGATGAGGGCTGTCATAGGCAGTTTCCCTATTCTGAGGGAATAGAAGTGAATTCTGGGACATAGACGTGAAGTAGGACTTGGTTTCCTCGCCAAATGCAAATCCCTTCCCAGAGCTCCTAGGGTGCTCTTCCTTTCCTAGGCGCAGCTTACCCTGAGCTGTTGCCTTCTTGGTCCCTCCAGCTCTGCTCTCCTCCCCCACTAAATACTCCTTCAATACCCTACCCCCACCCCAGGTCAGGGGTATGGACTACAGCTGAAGCCTAGTGGACACACAACCTGCTGGGAGAAGGGGTGGGCTCACAGGTTCCTAGGCAGTCTTTAGCCTGGTAGGCAATCGACAGTGGTTTTCACATGGTAAAGACCCGTGCTTCTTGTTAGAATTCAGTCTCAGACCTAGCAATGACCTAGAAAGGGAATCTAGCTAGTCTCTTCCCCAGGCTCCCCCATTCTAAGCTAAGCTCACCGGAAAGGTGGAGGGAGGGGAGATGGGATAGGACAGTGATCAGAACAGCCCACCCAAATGCCACTCACCCCCTAGGAGAAGCTCCTAGGTGAGCCAGCTAGATGATGTGGTGGCCCAAGTGCGCCCCCTTCACACTAGCTGGGAGAGCGCTTCTTAAGGCCCACATTGGAGAAGGGGGAGCAGGCTGCAAGGCAGGCGGAGGAGGGCCCATGAGGGGAGAAGCCAGAATCTGGGGGCAGGCCAAGTCCTGCTAGGCTTTTGGAAGCGAAGAGAATAGGCAGAAAACAGCCGTCAGACTGGTGGCATTGTCCCCAGCGTGCCCCCCCCACCCCCCGCTGCCATGCCGCTCTGTCTGCAGAGAGGAGACGGGGCTTTGCTGGCCTTTCTCCTTTTTATTTTGTTTGTTTAGTATCATCTTTATGAGGGTGGAAGCCCTCTCCTCTGCTCTCTCCCTGGGTGCTGGTAGTGTGGGAGGGGGCTGCTAAGATGCCCGGGGTATCTTTAGAATGTGTTTCTGCGTCTCTTGGTCTCTCTGCTTTGCCAGTGTTTGCTCTGTCTCTTTGGTGCCTGCCGCAGACTCTCTGATCAGCACAGGGGGTTGGAGTGGGAGAGGGGAGGGGCCGTGGGTATATTGGGCGAGGGGTGGGGAGTGAAACGGGATGCCTTCTTCCCAGCTTTGTGCAAAGGGGAAGTGGGGGGCTGCGAGTGTGCCCGAGTGTGTGTCCTGGTTTCTCATGCCTGCTCATCTCTCTCCTGTCTAGATCCCTCTAGCTGAGATGGAGGCTCTGTCTCTGACGTCAGAGATTGTGTCTGAACCGTCCTGCTCTCTAGCTCTGACGGATGACTCTTTGCCTGATGACACTCACACACTCTTACTTAGTGCCCTGGAGAGCAATGTACATGCACACATACATCCCTTGCCGCTCCCTCAGCCTGGGCTCGGCTGGCCGCAGGGCTCCATATCTTCCTCCCACTCTGGGTCCTGCCCAGAGGCGTTCACTTGTAGGCACCAAGTGCCCTAGCCCTTGCTGGCGTGAATTTTTCCTTTTACCCTTTGGTGGATAAAGGAATTAGATAAGAGAAAACTAAGACCCTGCTCAGAGGGGTCACATGAGCAGCCGTGGTGACAGGGTTATTCTAGGAATGACAGCCTAAAACAGAAGTGGCTTGGAAGCCAGCTTCTGTGTTTGGAGCCCTGTACCAGCCAACCCTCCCTCCCTGCTCCCTCCTCCTGCCTCTCTCTCGTGAGACTCACTAGTGTCCTGGGTGAGACCCATATCTTTGCTGTCACCACCATGCCTTTCCCCGGGGAGTCTTCCTGTTTCCTTTGGCTGTCCCTGTGTGTCCTTGTGTCCAGTCCTCAACAGGCTCTGGGGGCTTTGGTACTTTGACCTTTATACCCTTCCTCAGTTTCCCTTACCCCCTCCCCCAACAGTGAGCAGCCCCCCTCCTCTCACAGATTGCCTTCTGGTGTGAGAGCTGGGCCAGCTGAGGCAGGCTCTTGATCAAAGTCTGGGAGGGGCTCTAGAGGGTGTGGCTGGTTGGAAGGAGTGGGTTCTGGGGTTGGGAAGACAAGATTCAGACTCTATTCAGCACAGCCATCTTGCTGGGACTGAGACTAGCTGAGCCCATGGGCGGGGAGGGGCTTTGCAGCCATCCCCGAGATGGAGTAGCCTAGGGAAAGGAATTCTAAAGAGGGAGAGAAACCGTTGGTTTCTGTCCTTGGTTTCCTATTCCGGGATCCAGGGCTGATCACTGCCTTTCTTTAAAACAGGTTTCCCAGACCCACTCCCACCTCAGCCTGTCCCCTGAGGGAGTACTGAGTTCCCAGTGCCCGGGACTTGCTACCCTCTAGAGTCTCTGTGTGGTTAAAGTAGATCCTCAGACTAGTGTGGGACATGCCCCTTGTGTTTACCTGTTACTTAATCCGTGTGGATCTAGCTCAGGCCTGTCCCCTGTTGATCTCTGGGGTAACTTTCTGACTCTCTAAGGAGATCACATGCAGTGCTGGGGGCTGCTCTCTCTTCGCTCACCCCTCCTCGTTCTCCACCATCCCCAGCCCAGAGGCTCACGGGTGATCCTGTAGGCATGCTCTCGGGGTGGGGCCTTTCCACTCCTTCCTCCTTGTCTGCAGAGACTCATTGTATGCCTTCCCATTTCCTACCATGCTCATACCCATTACCTTGGCCTAGGAGGGTGTGGAGGTGGGTGTGGGTAGGTGGGGCTTAGTTCCCCGCTGTCTAGCTTTTCCTCAGCTACCAACGCCATCTGCACACTCCTCACCCCATCCCCTGATCCTTTTGCAGATGGTACCCCACCCCGAGGAGGTGCCAGTCCCCCTAGGACCAGACCTGCTGACTGTGAGGAAGTCTGGTGTCAGCCGGACGCACTCTCTGCCCAATGACAGCTACATGTGCCGCAATGGGAGCACTGCTGAGAGATCCCTAGGACACAGGGGCTGGGGGCTCCCCAAAGCCCAGTCAGGTACCAAGGCTGGGGTGAAACAGCTTAGCTCACACAAGGAGAGCCAACCTTGCCTAAGACCAACAAAAACAGTGTCTTCTTCTTTTGAAGAAACCCTAAGCTAAAGGGAGATACCCAGACTGGAGGAAGTAGCTTTCATCCCAGGGCAGTGAGGGGAAAGACCCGATGGAAAGGAAGACCTGAGGGGAAGCATCAAAGACAATCTCTACTCACTCACCCTTCCGTGTCCCTTCCCTACAGGCTCCGTCTTGTCCGTTCACTCCCAACCAGCAGACACCAGCTGCATCCTACAGCTTCCCAAAGATGGGCACTATCTGCTCCAGCCTCATGGGGCCCCCACCTGGGGCACCATCCCTAAACTACCCCCACCTGGCCGCTCCCCTCTGGCTCAGAGGCCTCTCAGGCGCCAGGTAAGCCAGTGTGTGCAGGGTTGGACCCAGGGTGGGGCTCGCCCGTCGGAATTCCTATGCTGTTGGTAATGACCAGAGTCGACTCTTTGATTCTTCCAGCAAATGTATACCGCATGCCAAGTGATAGAGCCTAGGGACTAGGGACACGGTACTGGGTAAAGGAGAAGTCGTCGGAGTTTGCCCCCCCATCCCATGCACACACCTTGTTTCACGGAGGAGGCCTAGGGTCCAAGGTTGTTGCCAGGGCAACCGACATCCCCTGGAGGTGGTACCCGGGTATCAAGGCTCCCAATCCCAGGCCCAGAGCTTCCATCAATTCTTCACACACTGGGCTAAACTGAAGGACACAGGGCAGGATCTAAGTGTCTTTATTTCCGGGCAATCCTGGGGTCCACTGTCCATGAACCAGAGAGAGACTAATGGAGCCAAGTGAGGCTTGTGTGCCTTGCGTTGATGTCTGGGTCTCCTGATCACAGATATAGGAATATCTGTCAGCATCATGTTCTTGTGGAGCAGGCAAGATCCCTCTTCCTTCAGCCACTTCCTGCTGCTAGGCACTGGGACACAGTCCCTGCTCTCTGAGCTCAGTGGACACACATGCCACCAGATCACTGCAGCCCCAGGTTATAGCTGCGTGGTGCTTATGTGAGCTGTGTGAGCGCAGAGGAGACAAGGGTTGGTTTCCTTGAAGTGGACTGCCATGTGCTCATCACAGAAAACCCATGTTCAGCATAACCAGGGATACTTGTCGTCAGGAAGGGTATTCAAAGCCAAGGGACTTGCTTGCTGCCTTGCTCTCTCTCCCTAAAGGCTAGAGGCACAAAGGGGCCAGTTTGGGAAACAGAGCTTGTATGTATGAGTTCTTTCTGGTGTCCCAGGGCCCAAAGACTGCACAGAGTTCCTCCTGCAGATTTAGGGAAATGGAGCAGGAGGATAGAAGAAAAATGTGGTGGTTGAAGGGTGGTCCTCAGAGCTCAGAGGGCTTATACCCCCCTTCTCTCAATAAGAGAAGCTAATAGGGTGGTCCTGCAGCTGTGTGGGGATTAGGCACAGCCAACATGACAGAAAGGATAAAAGAGAATCCACGTTGAAAGGAAATCCCTGGGCTGAGCCCTGCTTCCACTCCCTACAGGCAGCAATAAGGACTGACTCCCTGGATGTGCAGGGCCTGGGTAGCCGGGAAGACCTGTTGTCAGAGGTGAGTGGGCCCTCCTGCCCTCTGACCCGGTCCTCATCCTTCTGGGGCGGGTCGAGCATCCAGGTGCAGCAGCGTTCCGGCATCCAGAGCAAAGTCTCCAAGCACATCCGCCTGCCAGCCCCTTGCCCAGGCCTGGAACCCAGCTGGGCCAAGGACCCTCCAGAGACCAGAAGCAGCTTAGAGCTGGACACGGAGCTGAGCTGGATTTCAGGAGACCTCCTTCCCAGCAGCCAGGAAGAACCCCTGTCCCCACGGGACCTGAAGAAGTGCTACAGTGTAGAGACCCAGAGCTGCAGGCGCAGGCCTGGGTCCTGGCTAGATGAACAGCGGAGACACTCCATTGCTGTCAGTTGTCTGGACAGCGGCTCCCAACCCCGCCTATGTCCAAGCCCCTCAAGCCTCGGGGGCCAACCTCTTGGGGGTCCTGGGAGCCGGCCTAAGAAAAAACTCAGTCCACCCAGTATCTCTATAGACCCCCCGGAGAGCCAGGGCCCTCGGCCCCCATGCAGTCCTGGTGTCTGCCTCAGGAGGAGGGCGCCGGCCAGTGACTCTAAGGATCCCTCGGTCTCCAGCCCCCTTGACAGCACGGCTGCCTCACCCTCCCCAAAGAAAGACACGCTGAGTCTCTCTGGTTTGTCTTCTGACCCAACAGACATGGACCCCTGAGTCCTACCCACTCTCCCCCATCACCTTTCTCCACCGGGTGCAGATCCTAGCTCCGCCTCCTGGGCAGCGTTTCTGAAAAGTCCCACGCAAGCAGCAAGCAGCCACGAGGCACCTCACCTGCCTTCTTCAGTGGCTGGTGGGGATGACGAGCAGAACTTCCGGAGAGTCGATCTGAAGAGAACACAGCCCTGGAGCCCCTGCCTCCGGGAAGAAGGAAAAGGAGAAAGCCCAGTGTGGCCAAGGCTCCCGACACCAGGAGCTGTTGGGAGAAAGCAATACGTTTGTGCAGAATCTCTATGTATATTCTATTTTATTAAATTAATTGAATCTAGTATATGCTGGATGTACGACATTTTGTGACTGAAGAGACTTGGTTCCTTCTACTTTTATGTGTCTCAGAATATTTTTGAGGCGAAAGCGTCTGTCTCTTGGCTATTTTAACCTAAAATAACCAGTCTAGTTATATTCCCTCTTCTTGTAAAGCACAAGCTGGGACCGTGAGTGTATTACAACCCAACGGCGGCCCATCTTCAGCGGGAAGCAAGAACCATTTTGGAAACTGTCATGTAACTTACTTTCTCCTTTAACCTCGTCATCGTTTTCTGTAGGGGGAAAAAAAAAACAGAGAAAAAGAGAAAAAAAATGAGATTTTACAAATGAAATGGAACCTTTTTATATATACATACATACATATCTATATATCTATATATCTATATAAAATAAAGTAATTTTCCAAAATAAAAAGTTAATCACAGTCTAGAGTAAAAACAAAGGGGATGGAGAGATAGGCGTGTTTAGATGACCAGGGAGTCCTGGAGATGGGAAGTGGGTGGTGGGAGGGAAGATTCGGGGTTGCCGTGTGTGTGTGTGTGTGTGTGTGTGTGTGTGTGTGTGTGTGTGTGTGTGTACGCGCGTGCGTGTGTGTGTACGCGCGTACATTGGTATATATGAGCTTTGTGTTTGGGAAAGGAAGAGCTCAAATGCCCAACTCTGGAGGGCTCCATTCCTGCTCCTCCCCTGCAAGCAGAGGGAAGAGACCCCTGTGCCTGGGAGGGCTGGGAGGTGGGGGCTTCTGTTTTTCTATCAGAGCTTTATCGCATCCTCCGAGCCAGGCAGCTCAGAGAATGTGAGTAATTCCAGATTAATTCTTATTTCTGCTGACAGCTATCAGCCGCGCATTGAAAGCTAGAAATTGGCATAATGAAGCTGTTTTGGTTAATGGGACCAGTGGAGGCTGGGAGGCAGCCTCAGCTGCTGCCGCTCGAAATCAAGGGGCTAGTGGGGGGAGGGGCGAATGCTTCTGGGTTTTCCTGCCCTATTCTCCCACCCCAGCGTTTGCCACGCTCTGACTGGGCGGTGACCTGAGGTGTCTGGGCTAAAGCCTCTTGCCTTAAACTCCATCTATCTGCCTGCTGATAAGATTAATCTGTGTAAACAGAGCAGGTTGCCCCCACCCCACTGCCCCAAATGCAGGGATGGGGCCGGAGTCCAGAGGAGACCTCCTGAGGAAGCTGAAGGTTGGTGGTAGCCAGAACACTGAGTTGGGGAGCTGGCTCCCTGAGGGGTGATAAATGATCCGATCAAGGTGCTTACACGGTCTGCTGCTGCTTGCCCAGTGGGAGGGAGCCAGAGGGGGGTGGAGGCCACCAGTGCAGGGGGGCCAGGGGTGGAGAGCCACCTGTCCTAGAGCCACCTTTCTGGTGCTATGGCTGGCAATAGTCTCTAGGTCGAAGTTCTCATGCCAAAAAGGAGTAACCATAGACTCGGCCAGCCTCTTCACCCATCAGCTACCACAAACATCTGTCCTGCCCCACTTCCATTCCCTTGAACATCCCTGCCCTTTTAAAGCCAGGTGTGTGTGTGTGTGTGTGTGTGTACACTCATGCTTTGGCATAGAAATCAAACCCGGGGTTTTTATGTATTTGAGGCAGTACTCTACCGACAAGCTGCATGCCCACCCCTGGATTGGATTCTCGAAACCTCTATGAGATCCCTCATTCACAGCCCCCATTTGCACAGGCAGCTGGGAGCCCACAATGCCAGGTTGCTGGCTCCAGGTTGGGAGGCTGGAGTTGCAGGTGTCCATCCTCTGGCCTATTTCCTAAGCTGAGAGAGCTTTTCTGATTGCTCTTTTGGGCAGAAATGATACCACTCATGGAAGCAAACACCTGGTTTGATCTCCCTGGGGTGTATGAAGCCGCCAAGCTCTGATCCCTCTAGCCCTCTCGGATGGAGAAAGGGGGTGCTTGTACAAGCTGGCTTTTCTTTCTTTGCTTTTCTTTCTTTCCTTTTTTAAGGGAAGCTGTACAAAATTCCTAGAGTTTTGCCACCTGGATCCAGAGATTAAGCTTTTATATTTTGGTAAAATTCTGTAGCTGTCTGTCCCTTACGGGTGGGAGGTTTGGGAAGGGGGAGTCTGGGAGATCCCCCCTTCTTCTTCTCGTGGTTAGAAGATTGTGTCAAGGTGAAGCAGAAGGCTGAACCCTCTCCTTCACCCAGACTTTCCTCATTACCATCCCTGCCTCTGTAAACACACAGCAGTGCAGTAATATTGTAGTGTCACTTGAGGTAATGCATAGCATGCCTAATTCTTTCTACAATCCTGTTCCCCTGCTTCTCTCCTCCCAGTAATGACTAAAGCAGCGTGAGGAGGGCCACACTGAATATGCTTAAGGGTTGCTCTCCCGGGATCTACTGTGATCCACCAGGCGGGAAGGCAAAGCCCCCTTCTCCGGCTCCCGGTCCCATACCATCTATGGACCTGAGAGCACTTCTCTGGCAGGAAACAGTGCCTACATAGAGACACCTGGGTGGGGCTTTGGACATATGAATGGCAGAATGAAGGTAGATATTTGGGGTGGGGGAGAGTACTGTGGTTCACGCTTCCGACATTGTATAAAGTCTTTGTCGTCAGACTCAGTGATGCATGTCTGTAATCTCAGCCCTTGGGAGACGGAAGCAGGGGGATCAGGATTTGGAGGTCATCCTCCACCAACCACGTAGTGAGTTGGAAACCAGCCTAGGCTACAAAGATATTCCCTGTGAAAACCAACCGACTAAAAACCCACCATCAGAACAAATAACATTGGTGATGGAAAGAAACCGGCGTGTGTCATTGCACAGGTTTGAAAGGAGAGAAGCAGCAGCTGCTGGCACTTTAATGGTGCACGGTGATCTTGGGAAAGAGCGGCTGGGGAGCAGTTTTTGGTTAGGTCCTCCAGGACAGGGGCTTCTGAGACCAGGGTAGCGGGGCATGCCTCTGGAAGCGAGAGCATCTATCTCCCTGGGTGCACCGCCTTCATTCTTCTTCCTGGGGTTCAAAGAAGAAACTGTGTCAAGAGCACCAGGCCTCCACCTCAGGCTTGGCTGCTTCAGTTTCCTCCACCCCCAAGGCTCCAGGAAAAGGCCTGTCTGGGGGTGGGGAACTGGGGGAAAGGAGTGATCTGAGCTGGTGCTAAAAACAAACCCAAGGCTCACACGCAGTCTCTCGCTCCTCCAAGTGCTGAAGCCACGGAAGCACCGGGCTAGCATTTTTTTTTTCCCCATGCAGTGGCGGCGGGTTCAGAGAGGTTAAGGTACTTGCCTGAGGTCACACAGGCAGAATTTGGCCGAGTTTGACTCTAGGGCTGGCCTTCTGCGGCTCACACCTCCTCGGTCCCTTCTCATCGAGGAGGGAACGGGTAGTGATAGGAAAAAATCCATGCTTACAAAATGAGAAGAATTTGAAGGAAGGCTAGAGGGACCCTTCCTTGAAGCAGTCACATTGGGTTTGTAGAGATATACTTGTGTTCCCCATGTGACACAGTGGGCTAGAGAGGTCCACAGATTCCCACCTGGTGGGATACTAGCCTCTAACATGATCCCAGCCACAGGGATCGTGGAGGATTCCTTTGACTCTGGGTGATTTCCAGGAACTCCAAGCCGATGCAGGTTCTGCAGTCACTCCAGGTTTCCAGGCAACACCCTTCCCAAGAATGGCTCTGCCCTTTGAAACCCTGGCACCTGCTTGCCTCAACCACCACTGTCTCCACCCTTCTCCTTTCCTGTCCCCACCTGGGCCTCTGCCCACTTTCCAAATAGGCTCCAGCTTCACTTTCACCGGCTTTCCCTTCGCGGTGCCCTACTGTCTCCCATTCTGAGCAAGCAACCTGCCCCACCTTTGGGACAGCCATGTAGTGAGGGCATCAGACACCAGGTGGCAGCACAGAGCACTTTCTGCTGGTGCCACCGGGGGATTCTTTTGAAGAGGGATAGATCCAGGAAGAAGATATAAACCCTGGTGGATCCTTCCACAGACAGAAGCACTGTGTAGCCCCAAAGAGGAAGCAGCTTACGTTGAAGAACTTGTCTGTGTGGAACCTCGGATTAGAATACACCATCTGTGCACTGGGGAGCCACAGCTCATTAGAAAGGGAGGGTGAGCCCCCGGTACCAGTGATGTCCCCTAAGGCCACTGAACTAATCCCAGACAGAGGTAGCATGTAGGATAGGGGACTTAACTCTCAAAGCAAGTTTAGTTGTCAACTGATCCCACCTATAGGGCAGGATAAAATGCATCAAGGAATACGCTGCCCAGTAAATTCCAGGAGCGAAGTCTGCCTCAAACCTGACACTCTGCATTCCTTAGTTCCATCCCAACGCATGAGCTTACCTGAGGCCCACAGGTCCTATTAATTATTACTTTGAAAACTCTGGAATCAGATGCAGTAGCCAAGCCCTCACCTGCATGGCAATTAGATGGGGGAGCAGGCTGGGCAGAGGGCAGCCTTGCTGAGACTGGGAGGGGACCAGGCAGCTCCAGCTGGGCTAAAGTCTGGAGGAAATAGAGCTGCTGCTTGGGAAGCCAAAAGTGGGAGGCAGGGCGTGCTCTGGAGCCTAATTTAGGGCAGTTCCCAAACTTGAGGGGGTCTGTAAAGGAGCTATTCAATGAAGTGGGGGTCACATTGCTGTTTCTACACTGTCCCTTTTGCTAGCTCCCACCTGCCACACCCAGAGGCGCATTTCCTGGGCCTAGGTCTCCCTGTCTCCTTTGCCCGTCTTTCTAGCTCCTGCTGTTGTGCCCACTCTGGATTTGCCGCCATCTTCTCTTGCTGTTTTCATGCCAGGAAACGCCTGATGCTGGACTGCCCCACGATGCTCACTGGTGGGGGAGCCGTGGCTCGAGCTTGGAATCACAGCCAGGTGGAAAGGTAGGATGGGAGGCGTTGGCCACCAGACTGTGTTCCCCTCTAGGCCTCAACTCAAACCACGCGGGCCCCCGTGGCTCCTCGTATCTTGGTTCTGAACACTGCAATGCAGAGTGGCCCTTGCTCACTTTGGGGACTGTTCCTGTGACGACACGTGGCCTCACCACCTGCCTTCTGGGGAGAAATGCTCCTGTACAGATCAAACTTTCACCCAACCTGTAACAGTTTAACCGTATTTTCTGAGTTTTATTTATAGCTATGTACTCACTCCGCTACAGGCTGTGCACTCAACCTGTTCAGAATTAACCCTCTAAGAGTGTGAGCACTGCTGCTTACATTCCAACTTGCCGTGTTCCCTATTTCCCCTTTGGGACTCTCTCACGCCCCTGACTCAGAACAATGGATGCGGATGGAAGGCGTGGAATGTCTAAGACCTTTCTCGGGAAGCAGCAAAGCACTGAGAGCAACGTCCCTCCCTCCCTCTCCCCCAGAAATTTGTGGGTATAGATTCATATCATCTGATTGTGGCTTTGTGTGCTGTTCTGAATCAGTAGGACCAGAAAGACTGTTTCCTCCCTAAGAGAATTCTGTAGAAGATGAAAACAAAGACTCCTTGCTCTTTCTCATTGCTGGATTTATTGTGCTGTTCAAAAGAGAGGATGGCCTTTGTCCAGATCCTGCATTTGAGACTCTCTTAGGTTGGGTTACTCTCTTTCAGACGAGGCTTCTCTTAGATTAGACTACAGTTAGATTAGGACAGTAGAGACCGAAATAGGAGGCCCACTCTTGGGTAAAGGGCTGTTGCGGTAAAATTTTTAAAATGCTTTCTTTTAACCCGCACTAGATCCAGCACTGCAGTGCCTCACGACGTCTGTTAGATATTTTCATCTCAGTCAGCAAAGCATCTCACCCGCTCTGCTCCATCCCATATCACACTGCCGATGGCTACTCTCTGAGCCTGGCAGCAATCTCTCTACCTGTCTAGTTCCCAAGGCAGGTTGCCACCATGCCAGACATACACATCCCAATTCCATGGCGGCCCAGTGTCTCCAGACACCACACACTCTCTTGAACTCAATTAA
Organism: Rattus rattus; assembly: GCF_011064425.1. Classification (NCBI taxonomy): domain Eukaryota; kingdom Metazoa; phylum Chordata; class Mammalia; order Rodentia; family Muridae; genus Rattus; species Rattus rattus. Next base: position 51,140,678 of record NC_046162.1, read on the forward strand.
ATCGCCACACAAAAGAACACCATAACCTCTGATCCAATTGATAATATAATTACCCACATAGACATCCAAAGCCCTGTACACATCCATCCCTTAAGAATATTTGTAACGACCTGTAAATGTGTAGAGAGGAATCTTTTTTTTTTTTAAGATTTATTTTATTTATATGAGAACACTGTAGCTGTCTTCAGACACACCAGAAGATGGCATCAGATCCCACTACAGATGGTTGTGAGCCACCATGTGGTTGCTGGGAATTGAACTCAGGACCTCTGGAAGAGCAGTCAGTGCTCCTAACCACTGAGCCATCTCTCCAGCTCCCATAGAGAGGAATCTTAACGCCTGCCTCCATCTTCTCTCAGCTGCTTCCTCTCCTTGCTCCCGTCTCCTCCTCCTCTCTAAAACTTTTCTCCTGCCCATCCTTCCTTCTCATCCAATGACAGGCCTCATTCTATCTTGTACTTACCTCCACCCGCATAATGACATCATCTTACAAGGGCACCAAGAACTAGTGTTTAATCTTTTATATGGCATGGCCACATTTGGAAGCCTTGCAGGAGGAAGCATTCTTTCTATTGCTGGGACAGTCTGGGGGCAAAGGCAAAAGACAGCAAGCAGTCCCAGCCACCCGCTTGAGTTGATGAGCAATAAGTTCACTTTTTGATAGGTGCAGAGCAAATTGGGCTCCTTTTTGTCAGCCTGATTTAGTCTGGGGAAAGTTCTTGCTTTCCCTCTGGGGCACTCTCTGTCCCCTGAATTTTGAGCTCATGCAGAGCAATGATTGACTCTGCTTCTAAGAATCAGAGCTAAGATGTCTTCAGAACAAATTTCTGAGCTTTTAAGTGTTGCCCCTGGTATCCTGATAGAGACTTGGGTAGGGCAGGGTGGGCTTGGTACCCAATTGTGCTGTGCAAAAGACAAGTTCAATGGAAACATCTAATACTTCAGAACCAAGTCAGGTGAGCTGTATTATCAACAGAAAAGAGGGGGAACTTCTGGAAAAATTACTACCTGCTAAAATTCTTGTAATCCCTCAGCCTAAATTTCTGCCAATTGGTAATCCATATTCACAAAATGACTTCCAAAAAAACAGTCTTTTTTTTTTTTTTTTTGGGGAGAGGTTGCCAGGCGTCTCAAACAGGGAGAATTCTTAACTGCATATCCCATCTTTAGAGAAGACAATTCCCAGTCGTGAAGGGTTCTTGTTTTCCTGCTTCAAGATTTTCTTTTTAGCATTAAAGAGAATGGGGGCCAAGGCCATTTCCCCAGGGAATAATAGGTGTTATAGCAAATATTATGAAATAGCACCTTTTGGCTGGCAAACCCTTATAGAATACTTACCACTGCTCAATATAGTTTATACCTCCAGGGATGGATGGATACATGGTGGCCAGCCGGTTGCTGCTTACAGTCAGAGGCAGAAACCCACTTGGAATATTATCGAGGATTCAACAAACCTTTGAAACCATAGCTCTACAACTATAGTCAAGACTATGGTTAGTAAACAGATCAGTAGAGCCACTGCTAAGGCTAGGAATAGTTTCTCTGATCATAGCACTCCTTCGGAGCCCTTTTCCGCTATCGGACATAAACCTACTGAGCCATTATATGAGCCTTGTCTATAATAAGCTATAGAGCGACAGACAATACAATGGCTGTTCACATTGCATCTCTTTCATTAGTTTATGAAAATGCAAATTCTGACTGCAAAAAAAACCAAAAACAAAAAAACGAGCCCATCTTCATTCCATAGCAGCTGCGGTCAGTGCTTGTACCAGCAAGTTTTCTGTCCATTTGACACAAGCTAGAGTCACCAGAGAGGAAGGAGCCTCCATTGAGAAAATGTCCCCATAGGATTGGACTTTCACCAAGCCTGTTTCTCAGTAAGTGATTGATGGGGGCGGTGCCAGCCATTATGGCACCCTGGGCTGGTGTCCTGGATTCTATAAGAAAGTGGGCTAAGCCAGCCATAAAGGAGCAAGCCAGTAAGTGGCACTCTTCCATGACCTCTGGACTTCCATGACCTCTGGATCAACTCCTGCCCTCCAGGTTCCTATCTTGTTTAAGTTCTTCTCCTGACTTCCTCCTGTGACAAATAGTGATGTGGACGTGTAAGCTAAATAAACCCTTTCTTCCCCAAGTTGGCTTTGGTCATGGTGTTCCATCACAGTGACAGAAACCCTGACTAAGGCAGCATGCTGCTATGGCTAAAGCATTTCAGAATGCTGGCGCCAAGGAGCACAAAGCCCAAGTTCTAGACGCAGCCCTGCAACCTCCTGCATGCTTTAAACATGGAATAAAAAAAAAGGTCATTCGCAAAAACAATGCAGACAAATGGATACAAACAAGTCCCAGCTTGGTAAACCCATCTTTAAAATATGTCCAAAGTATAATGGGAATTTTCTCTAGGACAATCAGTATCACTCTAAATTTGATAAACAAGGTGATCCAATTTCGGAAATGGGAAAATGAATTCTAAGGGAAACTAGTGTATTAAAGACATAAACCAGCCCTCCTGCACCCTGAGTTTGGAAACCCAGAGCCTCCTTTCCTACACTGTCTCCCAGATACCAGGAATGCAGACAGCTGTAGCCACTGCTGGTCTTATCCCTTTAGGCCTTTTGAAACACCCGCTCTGGTTGCACCCCTAACGCTAAGACTCTGAGATATTTACTCATCAGTATTAAAAATAATTCAATATTAGATATGCCTTTAGTTAAAGATATAAAATTAGGTGTAATAGGAAAAAGCAATGAGGCTCCCCACAGACTTATGCAGACTCCTTCCTACAAAATGTTTTGGCTAAATTTTAGGTGAAACAAATTGGGTGATGGGAAGTGTTTTTGTTTGCCCAGATGTTGCTGATTCAGATTACATGGGTCAAATTCATACTGCAGTTCATTCCTGGCTGCTCCAAGACATGTCAACATTAACTCAACCGGCGCACTTGATTATTATCCCTTATCCAATGTCCCCAAACTCACGATAACTATTGTGAAATCAAAATCAAAGACTTGATTCCTCAGATGTATACTGGACTCAGCTGATGTCTCTTGATAAACCTCATATTACAGTTTTAGTCAACCAGATCCCCATAACTGCCATGGTTAACACATGAGCTCATGTTTCTACCATAGCGAAACAATTCTATCCCTCCAAGTATGCTTCAGTCCCCAGACATAGACCTCCAAGGGATGGCTATCCCCTACCGGGTGTAGAAGCCTTATGTGCTGCCTCCCAGAATGCCAAGTGCATCTTGCAACCCTTAACCTTCTTCCCTTTTGGGACAAAACCTTCTGTCTCACTGGGGTTGAAACAGCTCTATGCCTGGGCATTCCTTTTTTCCTAACGGCCACTACAAGACACCTACTCAAACTTTCTTGGATAAAAGGTCCCCCTGGCTTGCGTGAATCAATGACCCCATAGATCTACCTGTCTCTGCCTCTTGTGCACTGGGATTAAGGGCATGTGACATCACACCTTGGCCCCATATAATAATAATAACAATAATAATTATTGTTGTTGTTTGTCTCAGGGTCTTACTGCTATGAACAGGCACCGTGATCAAGGCAACTCTTTTTTTTTTTTTTTTATTAAAAAAATTTTATATTTTTATTTTTTTTTCTTTTTTCTCTATTTTTTTTTTTTTTTTTTTTTGAGCTGGGGACCAAACTATAGCCTTGTGCTTTCAGACCACTGAGCTAAATTCAACCCAACTTTTTTTTTTTTTAAATATTTATTTGCTTTTATGTATGGAAGAGCACTGTAGCTGTCTTCAGACACACCGAAGAGGGCATCAGATCCCATTACAGATGGTTGTGAGCCACCATGTGGTTGCTGGATTTGAACTCAGGACCTCTGGAAGAGCAGTGGTGCTCTTAACCGCTGAGCCATCTTTCCAGCCCTCAAGGCAACTCTTAGAAGGACAACATTTAATTGGGGCTGGCTTACAGGTTCAGAGGTTCAGTCTATTATCCCCAAGGTGGGAACATGGCAGCATCTAAAGGAGAATGGTGCAGGAGGAGCTGAGGGTTTTACATCCTCATCTGAAGGCCGCTAGCAGAATTCTGACTTCCAGGCAGCTAGGATGAGGGTCTTAAAGTCCACACCCACAATGGCACACCTACTCCAACAAGGTCACACCTAGTCCAATAGGGCCACACCTTCTAATAGTGCCACTCCCCGGGCTGAGCATATACAAACCATCACATTATTAGTAGTATCGGTAATAAATATTATCATTGGTTTTTTTTACTGTCCCTTTACGCCCTGATGGTAAAGACTTGCTTTTTCCATACAGACTCTATAATCAAGCACCTATGTCTTCCTTTCAATGTGATGTTCTTCCCCAAGCATGACCAATAGCCCCACCTTCTGCCAATGGTGGGTTAACAAGGCAATGTGCCCTATTAGAACAAACATTCCACACAGCTATTGTGGTCATGCTGTCACTCATTCTGAGCAGCCAGCCCCCACCCAATGGCAGAACTTCCCCCACCCTTCCTGCCTTCTATTAAACTTTACTGATTACAATTGTCTGTTCTAAGAAAGCTAATGTTACGTTCTCCTCAGCGCCTCTCAGACACTATCAATGGCTTTCTGTTTCACTTGGGATTTCCCAATGTAGCCTTCTCAGCTTTTTTATTCTCTTAAAGGAGACACTGACTTAAACTCACCTCACAGGCTAACTCCTTGGGTTGGAGTAATCACAATTAGACATTCCAGTTCTGAATCATAGACAACTTTTCACAGGCACTTAGATTCAACTTCCCCATCGGCATTTTAAAACAGTTGTTTCTTTCCTATACACCTAACCAAATGTTTTTACTCAAAAAAAAGTTCGCTCAGGAAAAAAAACAAATCACTCTTACTCAACGAGACAGAACCAGAACCTCCTAACTCACTGGACAAGACCCCAATATTCTTTTTCTTTTTTTGTTAAAAATTTACTTATTTATTTTATGTATCTGAGTACACTGTCACTCTCTTCAGACACACCAGAAGAGGGCATCGGATCCCATTACAGTTGGTTGTGAGCCACCATGTGGTTGCTGGGAATCGAACTCAGGACCAATGGAAGAGCAGTCAGTGCTCTTAACTTCAGAGCTATTTCTTCAGCCCCAACCCTGATAGTCCTTATCCTTCTGTAACTCAAGACAAATTCAACATTCTCTAGCAGACCCTAGAAGAATGAGAAATAGTTTTTACTGATTTGGGGGGGGGTCACAAATATCATTTCACCTCCCTCCTATGAAGACTCTATGGAATGACATTACATTCCTTACAAGACTGCTCTCCCACAAGTACACATCCTATTTCTGATGCATTGATCATTTCTCAGAAGGAGCCAGTACATCAGGCAAAGGAGCCGTCCCACGTTGTGATAATGCTGGGATGTGGCTCTCTTGTCACCCTCCCAGAACAGCCCTGCCCCCCACCCACCATGGGCAAAACTTTTCCTACCCTTTCTGCCTTCAAACAGATCCTTGCTCAGACGTCCCATTAATGGACCCATTCTATGTGGCTCAAGCTGTCGGGCTCTTACTTCTAGCTGTTATGGAGGTCGTGCCCACCCCACTCTATTGTTCCCCTCTTGGAAAAGACCATAGACTTAATCCAATTATAATTAAAGAAGTTTGCTGATTAGTTGCTAGCAGGATGGCAGCCTCAGAGCCAAATCTCAGGCATGTCATGAAGGAAAGGTTTTGGGGTTTTTGTTTGTCTATTTTGGGGGTTTGGGTTTTTTTGTTTTGTTTTGTTTTGTTTTGTTTGATTGGTTGGTTTTTTTGTTTTGTACTGTTTCGGTTTTTCCAAATGGGGTTTCTCTCTGAGTAGCTCTGACTGTACTGGAACCCATTCTGTAGACCAGGCTGGCCTCAGACTCACTGTGATCCACCTGCTTCTGCCTCCCAAGTGCTGGGATTAAAGGCACGCACGCCACTACCCGACAGGGAAGTGTTTTTAAAAGGCAAAAACCACAAGAAGACCTTTAATATCTACACAAGCAAGCAGAAATGGTCCGCTCTGTTAAGTGGTCAAAGTGACCCACAGTATTCCTTGGTGTCTGTGTACACAAGTAACAGAAGTCAAAAGAGCAGTCATGTCACGACAAGTGGACGGTCACGGCTGTACGTTTCTGCGCCTGAGTCACTGGGAACTTATCCTCCAGGGACTGGAGTCAGAGGCAAACATCAAGTGGGTACCAAGATGGATGCCTAGCCTAAAAAGGAGTTTCTTTAGTCATCAGAAAGCCACCTTGGCTCATACCTCAGACTTCTTGTTGTCCGTGTTTAGCGCTATCCAAAGCCTTCTAGCAATCGTTGGCCCCACCGTCCCCCAGCCCGAGAGCAGTCAATCCCTGGGATCTTCATCCATTGTTCATTGGCAAATGGATGTAATTCATATAAATTTCTCAGTTCATTGAAAGCATTGTCCGCGCTTGTATGGATGCTTCTTCAGGCCTCGCCCTCGCTACCTCTCAAACATATGAGTCTGTTCAAGCTGTCAGTCTATCTGTCTGTAGACACTTGTTAACTGCCCTCATTGCAATGGGCGTCCCAAAACAAACACAAACAAGGGTCCCACTTATATATCTAAAACTTCTCTCTTTTTAACAGTTTTGGAAAATTCACCTATCTCATGGCATATATATACAATAATAAAATTATTGTTATTACTTATTATTATAACTAATTATATTATGAATATAATTTAGTGATATAGTAAATTCTCCATAATCCCCAAGGACAAGCCATAATTTAGCAACCTTATTGATTACAAAAAAAAGTCAAATTCATAAGCAAAAAGGTAGGGATAAGGAGATTGTCTTCTCGGGGCTGGAGAGATGGCTCAGCGGTTAAGAGCACTGACTGCTCTTCCAGAGGTCCTGAGTTCAAATCCCAGCAACCACATGGTGGCTCACAACCATCTGTAATGGGATCTGATGCCCTCTTCTGGTGTGTCTGAAGACAGCTACAGTTTACTCATCTATAATAAATAAATCTTTTTTAAAAAAAAAGGAGATTGTCTTTTTCAAACTCACTCAAGCAATGTTTAAAATTTTAAATTATTCCTGCCAATTTCCTTCCCCAAAATTGCAGAGAAACATCTTAAGAAGAGATTTTTACAAAAACTAATGACCCTGTATAAACTCCCTCAAAAATCCAACCAATAGCTGGAGGCTTCCCTTCCCCAATTAGTCAGACGCTCCTCCCCCCATTAATCAGAGCCCAGGCCTCACATCTGTGTTCTCGCTCACGGACTTCTGTAGATTCTAGAGTGACTGTTAAAGTCAGACCGTGAGCTGCTACCAAAAGAGAGCAGCCTGACAAATTCTACTGAATTTCAAATCCAAGTGTGCCCTTGTTCATTTGCCTCCAGCTTGGGAAGCACAGACAGGCAGGTCTCCGAGTACGAGGTCAGCTTGGTCTACAGAGTGAGTTCCAGGGTGGTCAAGGCTACACAGAGAAACCCTGTCTTAAACAAACAAACAAACAAACAAACAAACAAACAAAGCAACAACAACCAAGGATGAATTAACATAGGTTGGGTATCTACATGCAATACGCATGCGTTATATAGTTTTCTGTTAAATCCTCAGAAAACCGAGTGTGAAGGGTTATATTACAGTTATCCATACTTCACCAGTGCGAAAGTGGGGAAGAGAGGCGCAGTGGACAAGACTCAAAGTCACAGAACCTGAGAAGGCAGCAACTTAAGGGGACCACAGGGAAGAGTCACACGCCCATCTATTTGGTCCAACCTCCTGCCTCACTCTCCTGTTCTGCTCACCTGCGCAGAGACACGTCACATAACTGTGCTGCTGTCAGTTCTCTGGTAACATAGGAAGAGACTGGGCTCACAGCCACTTCACGTACTATAGATGATGATCCTGTATTTATTTACAAAGCGAGAAGTGGCCTTACCTTTATAAAGGACCTCTTTTACAGTGAGACTCATTCCTGGGTCCATCAACTTCAGGGTCTGGAAGCTCAGGGACTAGTACTGTCAACTACCCCTCCTTACTCTGCAGTCCCTTTCTGACAGTTCCTTTAGGTACCAGCAGTTTTACAGAGGCTGTGTTGCAATCGCTGGGACTGGAGAACTTGACCCAGAGGGCGGGGCGGGAAGGAGTGCCTTCGGAGCTGGGAGTTGGAGAGAGGCGGTTCCGGGGCACTTCTGCTGGGGTTGAGCTGAACTGAGATCCCAAGACCAGCGGTGCACCAGAGCCACATGGACCGCTTGTGCGGCTCCGGGGAGCTGGGCTCCAAGTTCTGGGTAAGAAACCTCTCTTGGGATCCGTGCTACAGAGGAAGTAGGTGTGAACCGCGGGAAGGCTGGTCTCCGGCCCGCCACAGCCTTCCGGGGGAGGCACGGGAGTGCAGGAGCAGCAGCTGATGCCCTGGGAAGGCGGATGTGTAGAGTCAGACTTGGGAGGGTCTAGACTCCGAAAGGGGAAAGAATGGGCTCAGAAAGGATGCTGTGGTCCCTTGCCCTACCACGTGGAGGAGCTAGGCAGAAAGGAGGCTCCTGAATCTATGGTTGCACGGTGCCAAGACTAGGGAAGAATGGGCACTTGCCTGTTGGTGTAAGCCTCTCTGTCTGGTTGATCCCAGGGTATAGAAGGAACATTTTGCATTTTGCCTGCATCCCTAATGGATGAAAACCCCCCAGCGCGCGACCCACTACCCATGGCTTGGTTGTTCATCCAGTCTTCCTTCCCTACACCCTAGGGCATCCAGGACATGGTACAGCTAGACGTCCAGCCCTGTTTTGGGAGGCTACTGTTTCTGAGGGCAAGATCCACTTGCATGTCTGTGAGGAGGCCCTATCTACACCCAGGACGAGAGAGAGAGAGAGAGAGAGAGAGAGAGAGAGAGAGAGAGAGAGAGAGAGAGAGAGAGAGAGAGAGAGAGAGAGAGAAGAGACTAAAGTCTCCTAGCCCACACCTTTCCATTGCTAGATAGGGGAAACGGGAGTCCAGAAAGGAAGGTACTTGTGCCAAAGCACTCAATTCCATGAAACCAGATAATGAAGTAAGTTAAAGCAGGCCTTTTGTGCTGGGATTATAGCACAGGGGCGTGGTGTTGCCTGGCATGCGGGAGATTCTGAGCTCACTGTGCATGCCGCGCGCGCGCATAACTTTCTCTGGCTCTCATCGAATCCTTTTATCAGTGAGCTTAAGCCTCAGCACCTGCTCCTCTACCAGGCAAAGCAACTGAGGATACGATCTCAGCTTCCCAGGCAAACTTCCCAGGGGGCTGCCCACCCTAGGGTGGTTTCAGATCTGGACTCCGAATCCCAGACTGTATTTCTTCCATTATGAATATTTGTGTGTATGCATCTGGTGTGTGCAGATACGCGTGTGCAGGGGTGAAGGTGAGCTGTTTTGCACTGACGTGTGCCATGCGCCTGTGTGCGAACAGATATGCCATACTCTAGCGTTGTCATTTAAGGTATCTTGGACTGGACTGGGCACGAAGCGTGATGTGGACTTGGGAGGAGTGAGAGATCCTAAGTCCTCCTCCTCCTCCTCCTTCCCAGTGTCCAGAAGCTGGATGTGATTCCATGGCTTCTATTCAGGAGCTGGAAGTAGAACCAGAAATTCAAGGTTATCCTTGGCTATGGAATAAATGCCAAGGCCAGCCTGAGACACATGAGACTATCTCCAGACCAAAGGGCAGGGAAAAAAAAACACCTTTGGAGACCCACCCTTTTTCTTTGGGTCACTAACTGGTTCTAGCTCAAACCATGAGGGGCGCCCTCATCAGCTAGGCTGGGGCGACCACTCTCCTCTAAGATCCAGACGTGATACAATGGTTTATCAGTGCACCTCCTTTCCCTGCTCGCTTGGACTTGGCAGGTGTGGCTACAGCATGGTAATGATCACGGTGACTAGGCAAAAAAGGTCGATGATCCAGAGGGAGGGTGTGCCAAGTTTCAGGTGCAACCTTCCTGGTCCCTAGGTGGCAATGAAACCTGAGTAACTAGAACTTTCCAAGGCATTGTTCCCCAGAGGCTGGAGCTAGAAATCTCGGGATTCCCTCCTGGCCCGAGCTCAGAGATAGGCAACACAGGGGCTTAGCTAACCCAACCTTCCAAGGTAGAGACGTGGGGAGAAATGGACAGCTGGCTGGCAAAGCCGTGGCAAGATCACAGTGTTGTTCCAGAGTGCTGTGCTAAGAGGCAAGGTGCCTTCGTCATAGTGCCAGCCTTCCCACAGCCTGGCTGCACCTTTGAGCCCCAGGTGCCCTGGAACATAACACTGCATGAGACCCTTTGGCGGCTGGGTGTGGGTTTGTGTGTCTCTCTGCTTAGATGCCTTCAGTGACAGGGAACTGATTACCCCTCTGCCCAACCCAGACTGAAAATATTCTCCATCCTCCAGGTGATCTTGGCTTCTGAAGGTCATTCCTGGGCTGCAGTGGTCAGTGGCTTCACGTTGGGGAGGAGAAAGCAGGAAGCTTCTCCTGGTTTGTTCAACTGGGGGGGGGGGTTTACAAAGCTATGATGTGGAAGGCTGGAAGCTAGGAGGCTGGAGCCTAAGCTATAATAAGCTCAGCTACCCAAAAGGCTGACTTTCTGGGCTACTCTTTTTTTTTTTTTAATGTTCCTTTGCATCTCATTTGTATCATGTATAATTCAGCCATACCCTTGAACCTTAGGAGCGGCGGTGAGAAGTAACTGGGAGTAGCCAGGGAAAACCTGAACAGAGAAGAAAAGGGACCGGGCCACTTGTTCATCCAGCCTTTCCCTAGCTTCTGATGGCCTTTCTTTCTCCACCTGACAGATGAGGAAATGAACCACCTGCTGCTCACTTTGTAAGAGTTTTATGGAGATCAAATGAAATAGAGAATGTGAAATTAAGTTGAGAAGCAAAAAACTCTGTTGGCAGACTCCAATAATCCTATTGACTGGTGGGAATGAGAGAGGATTGAGGTCGGAATGCACGTTAAAGCCATGGTCCTGTGAGAAAAGAGCTGACAGACTGCTGGGACGGAGACCCTGGTTCTAGATGTTTTCTGGGGAGTCGGAAGCTAATGCCTGCCACAGATTCAGATCCCTTCTCACTAAGGGTAGGAGTCAGGGAACCTGTGTTCCCATAGACACACCCACACTCATTTGTTCACACGAACCCCATGCTGGGTGCCACGACATGTCTCCTTCACTCTCCCTGTCCCCATCTCTTTGGGGATGTTATCAACATCTCAGAGAATACCTTAAATTCGTGTGGAAAAAGTTCCAAAAGAAAGCCAGAGGAAGACTCTCTCGAAGAACAAGAACAAACAGGACATGGTAGCACATGCTTCTATGATACCATATTTAGGAGATTGAGGCAGGGGAGGATCAGGACAGGATAGCACCTAGCTATTCAGCAAATTTGAGGTCAGCCTGGGTTACATGAGAACCCATCTCAAAAACCAAACCTGGCAGTAGTAGCACAAGCCTTTAATCCTAGCACTCTGGATGCAGAGGCAGATAGATCTCTATGAGTTTGAGGCCAGCCTGATCTACAGAGCGAGTTCTAGGCCAGCCAAAGTTACACAGAGAAACCCTGTCTGGAAAAACAAAAACAAAACAAACACATCAAAGAACTGGAGACGCAAGAGCCAAGGGCAGAGGAGGTAGGGGTTTATCTCTACTTTGATTTCCTGCCCCATGCCCCAGAGACACTGTTTGTTTTGAGACGGTTAGACGGACCTCAGTGGGGTGAAGGGAGTACACATAAAGAACCCTGGACTGTTTGTTCTCAAAAAGTTGAGTCTGTTTGCATAAATGACCTTGATCCCAGGCCCCCAAGAAGCATAGAAGTACAGAGGATGACTTTGCATGTATACAGAATTACCAAAGCTGCCTGAAGAGTAGTGGGGTTGGCTGGCACTAGATGTGTACAAGTACCTGACTTGTAACCACCTTGTGGGAGGAAAACCCAAGCAAGGAAGGCAGATGGTCCTCACTCCGGCTTCTGGGAGTTAGGGAAGAGGGACGTTTTAGCCAATGGAGAGTCTCCAATTCCACTTCCCTGATTCCTGGACCCTTCATTTCCTGGATTTCTCATTGTCGCAGACTTAAGTCTACTTAGCAGCAGCTCTTGGTCCCATGGGTCCTATAAGGGTCAAGCCTATGTGGAAAAGATAAGCAAGTATCCCGCCACCTTAAGAGGGACTAAGCACGGAAACAGGAGGAGGAGAGGGTGAGAAGCCATGGCAGGTGATGTTAAGATTCTGCTCTGTGTATTTACAGGTTGTTATTAATATTCCTAAGGGATGGATGGTACCGGGCTTTGTATGTTTAAGTGGGCAATTATATCTTATCAATTGGGAAAAAAAGAGGGACTAAGAACGGGTACCTTGAAGACCCAGTTCCATGGCTCCTCCTTTGGCTCATTTCAATTCAGGCATCAACTGGGTAGTAACTATGAGAAAGTCGCTCACCTTCTATGGGTCTAGCTGAGCTTAGGTGGTTCTGAGCCCCCTCCCCCCCTTCAGGTCTGCAGGCGCCTGGTGATGATGAGGGGGAAGATGAGCTTCCGGCTTGTGGTCCAGGACCATAAATAAGGTGCTCTAAACCTTAGGGCTTTAGATGTTATGGATCTCAAGGCTTCCTCTTGAATTATTGCCCAACACAAGTAGGCAGCCATCGAGAGGCACAATTAATGGACAAGGTTCAAGTTTCGATGTCTTTGGGCTCCCAAATGAAGACAATGACATTCAAAGAAGCTGGGATCAGCATGGACAGATGGCTTGATGATGCCCACTTGTAAGCCCACTAGGGAACCTAATCTTTGCTGTCAGTCCAGGGGCCTGGAAAACCCTTTTCATCAAAGCTGAGGCTCTCGAAACATCTTGCTTATTATCTTTGGTCTCTGAGTTCTTAGCTTCTGGGTGGGAGATTTGGTTCCTCCTAGTCCTAGGCTGTCTCCTCCTGTTCCCTGGGCCTGAGCTAAAGGGAGGAACTTCAGAAAGGAAATAAGTCAGGGATGTAGTCTGGGAGAGGAAGCTTTGCGAAACCGACTGGCTTCCCCCCTCACTCTACTGTCCCAAATGGTCTTGTAGCCACATCTGCCAGCCCAGTGTGCAGAAAGCCGAAGCAGAAAGATTGCCGTGAGTCTGAGGCTATCCTTGGCCATAGAAAGTAAGATCTAGCGTCAAAACAAAGGGCTAAAGATGCCACTTAGTTGGAGGGGTGCTAGCCAAGCACGCCTAAAGCTGCTGTTTGATTACAGACAGATTACCTGTAGACCTAGCATTTGGCTTGAGGAGGCAGGAGGATCAGGAATTCAAGGTCTTTCTCAGGTACTTATTTACTTGGAGGCCAACCTGGTCTACTTAAGACACACACCCCCCATCTCGCAAAACAAACAACAGGAGCTAGAAAGATGTCCCAGTGTTTCCCAAATGCTTCTTGCTCTTCCAAAGGACTGGAATTCAATTCTCAGAACCCACATCAGGTGGTTCATGACCACCTGTAACTCCAGCTCCAGGGAATCCAACATCTGTCCTTTGCTCAGGCACCTGCAGTCTAACGCACAGATGTATGCACAGACACCTATACATAATTAAAAATTACAACAATAAGACCAGGCGATGGTGGCACATGCCTTCTTTTTTTTAAGATTTATTTATTTATTATATATAAGTACACTGTAGCTGTCTTCAGACACACCAGAAGAGAGCATCGAATCCCATTACAGATGGTTGTGAGCCACCGTGTGGTTGCTGGGAATTGGACTCAGGACCTCTAGGAAGAGCAGTCAGTGCTGTTAACCACTGAGCCATTCAATACTAGCACTTGGGTGGCAGAAGCAGGCCAGTCTCTGAGGCCAGCCTGGTTTACAGAATTCCAGGACAGAGTTTCAGTTCTGCGTAGCCAGGGCTACACAGAGAAAACCTGCCTGGAAAAAAAAAATATATATATAAACAAATCTTAAAACAATAGCAAACCAAAGGCTTTGGAGTGCACATGGCCTAATTTAGAGGCAAGGGCTGAAAGTCTGTGACTTTGCCCCCTCCCCCATAGGTTATCTCAGGGTCAGGATGCCCTGCTATGCTCTCCTCTTGCCCCCCTGGAACTATTATTTCTGCGGTTGGTCTAGGGAACTGTGCTGTGGGGCAGGGTGTGGGCGGGAATGGGGTCTCAAGCCTAGATTATGGTTCTCTTCCAAACCAGACATTTCTGCTTCTGACCCAGTTTGCTTCCAGAACTCAACCGGTCCATGGCCTGGTATTGGTAGTCCCTACACCTCAGGTGCATGGATGAACTGCAGAAGGGAGGGCAGGCAGCGCCGGTCGAGGATGACTGGCGATTTGAGTGGGTTGATGCTAGTGGACGTCACTCTGGCACTGACAGGACACTAAGGAGGCAGAATCTAACCCCAGGGCAGGGCTAGGACTTGGGTTGCATTGCCAGAGTTCAAGTCCCATGTTAACCATGGGTTCCAGAAGTCCTGGTACACAGCAGTGCTCAATAACCAGGAATGCCAGGTCTTTTACCGGAGTGAGAGGTGTGTTCGGCCTTCAAACTATAGGCTGCCCTGGCATAACCTTCTGTGGCCCCTCGGGCTTCCTGTTTTTGTTTAAATAGCTCATTGGGAGTGGAGGGGAATCAGAAGGTGCCTGCTTCCCTTCCCTCCAGATTCTGCTGAGATATGCAATTTCTTGCCAATCAGTCCCTTCCCAGTGACCTCAGGAGCTGACTAGCACAGATGGCCCCCCACCCCACCATATGGGATTGAGGAAGTAATGAATCTTCTTTAGTCAGAGCCTGTCAGCAGCCTGAGGCCTGGGGTTGCTGGCAAAAGTGGGACAGAGAACTCTGGAGTCCTTGTGCCCCTCCCCCTGCCACTGGTTTGAGTCTCCAGGGATCTCGGCCTCCATGCCCATTAAGGGGCATCTGCCCTGTGGTCCATTCTGGGTGCTGGACCTTCCACCTTATCAGCTCCATCCAGCTGTTTAATCGCAGTATTAAGGAAGCTGCTGTTGCCGTGGAAACCAAGTGGATGAAGGCAGGCGGGGCTGTGGGCCTAGGCTGCCTCCCAGCTGGTGCTCTTCAGACCAGCAATGAAAGAGGAGCCTTAAGCAGCCACCCTCCACCCTGCTTGAGGGAACCCAGGAAGTGACCATAACTGACTGTCCTCTCTGTCATTTATACTTTAGTACCTTAGACTGAGGCGCCTTTGGTTGTCAAGATGGTGCCTTCGTGCCAGAGAAACAGCATGATGCTGTCTTGGGATTCATCTATGGAAGCTGGGGCCCGGGAGAGCACATTAGTTCATTCACGCGTGTATTTTGTTCAGCCAGTGTATGTGGAGTATGTGCCTTCTGGGCTAAGTGCCCAGAAGCGATGGGCAGGCAGGTAGGAAGGTGCAGCTGAGCTCCGGAAGTCCTGCCTGGGTGCTTTTCCTTGAGAGAAAGACCAAAGCCATTTGGCTGAGGTAGGCAGGCTGCAAACTCTAGGCAGTGAGAAGCATCAGGGTCAACAAAAGTTATGCTTTAGCAAACCTGTCCTCAGGGAACACCAATGGCCGTAAGAGAAGGCAGGAGAGCCGTAACGGAAACACGACTCACTTGTACAAAACGAGAGAAGGCTGTGGAGAAAATAGAATGAGGCAGGGATGGGTGCAGGTTAAGACAAGGCCTGTGATGGGTCGCAGTTCCAATTAGAAAGTCAAGATGAACTTTGACAAGACAGTATAATCTGAGTTTACCTGCACGCAGGCAGTGAGGGTTCAGAGGCAAGTGAAGAAGGATCATCTGATCCCAGGTCAGGATCCTAAGGCAGGCTGAGGCTGGAAGATCACACGGGGCAAGAAGCTGCCAGCGATTCTGAGGGATGTGTGGCATTTCCTGCTGTTTCCTTAACGCTGGTAAGAAGGCAGAACAGAGCAATGGGCCCGTGGCCTGACTCAGGCTTTCAAGAGGTTTTTTTTCCTTGCTGTACTAGGAAAGAGAATGTAGGGACAAGTGGCTGAGCCAACAGCAGGAAACCAGAGGGAGGGCCCTGGAAATAATCCAGTCAGGAGAGCAGAGGGTGAAGAAGAGGCCAAATTCTAGAGAGATCAGGGTACATAGGTGAGGTTGATCAAATATAGCATCACCACAAAGTTCTGCTTAACCCTTGTGTGTACGTGAGAGGTAGCCTAAGATAGGTTTGTTACAGAGCTAGGGCAGTAGGTACGGATTGCTACACCCACCTGAGTTATTGGATGGAGCAGACAGGGTTTACTGATGGATAGGATTCAGGAAATGAGAAAGAGAGGAAGCTGGAGTGCCCAGGAAGATTCTGTCCTGAAAGGAGGAGGAAGGGTGGAAGAGTCTATCACCCACTTTCCAAGGTGTGACCAGGTAATGGCTAGGCGTTTTCCCATTCGTTACTCCTGCAGGGATGGTGGCTGTGGGTCTGCCATCATCTGCATTCAAAGTTCAGAGGGCAGCAGGAAGGAGGGAAGGAGGGAAGAAGGAAGGCATTGCCAGTCACCGAAGCAGCAGAAGAAGAAGTAGTCCAGTTCCAGACCTGTGTGTGGTATTTAATATGTCCCATAGATGGTCTAGCAATAGCTCTGAGGGGATAATCTGGGGTGCAGGAATGAACAGGTACCTGCTGTCTCCAAGGAGACTGTACCCAGTCAGAACACATCTCCCACAAGGATAGTCACCCAGATAGGACCCTCAGGAGCTCAGAGCCACCGCCCAATCCTCAAGGTTACTTGGTTGTGTCTACAGTGTCAGTGTTTGTGTCACAGAACATGTCCCCCACAGCTTGATGTCCTGTCTATCACCCACTTTCCAAGGTGTGACCAGGTAACGGCTAGGCGTTTTCCCATTCGTTACTCCTGCAGGGACGGTGGCTGTGGGTCTGCCATCATCTGCATTCAAAGTTCAGAGGGCAGCAGGAACCAGCCACCGTTTCATGACTCAAAAGTGGCAGAACTGAGATGAGTGGCACCTAGCTGTAACGATGACACTTGGGAGGTGAAGGCAGCAGGATCAAGAGTTCAAAGCCAGCCTAGTCTGCATAGTGCGTTCATATGTGTATGTTACAACTATAACAGGGAGAACATTTGATTGCTTGTAGCTATGGAGATAGTGTGTGTGTGTGTGTGTGTGTGTGTGTGTGTGTGTGTGTGTGTGTGTGTGTGTGTACCACAGAGCATATGTGGAGATACAAGGACAATCTGATATGTTGGTCTTCACCTTCTATCTTGGAGACAGTGTCTCCCGTTTGCAGCAGTGTAGGTCAGGCTGGCTGGCTCACATGTTTTGAAGGACTCTCTGCTTCCACCTCCCATCTGGCCATAGGAGCACAGATGTGGCTTCTATATCTGGATTTATGTGGACTCTGGGATTTGAACTCTGGACCTCACAGCTGTGTGGCAAGTGCTTTAACAACTGAGCCATCTCCCTCATCCCCAATAGGTATCTTTTAAAAACCCATAATCTGAATTGGTACCAGGGCCCTTGGTTTCGCATGCCTGGCTCAATCCCCAGGACCAGAATCAAAGACAAAAGTCACAGCAGACATGGCTAGAGGCTTAGTATAGGATATGTGATCCAGAGATCTGCTTGTCTCCCTTAGGAGCTTCCTGGAGACCGGTGGGGTGTGTTCTCGGTGGAAAGTTCACACTGTGGAACACGGAATTGAAGGCGGACCCTCCAGAATGAGATGCCACCATGCTTTGTTGGCTGAAAAAGCCAGACAGACACCGTGCAGTTTCATTTATGGCATTGTATGAAAATCCATTGCACGAGAGATCGGGGTGGGTTCTCTGTGGCGGACAGTCATGAGAGGGCCCAGGCTGTCTTCTGCCGCCAGTGCTGTATCTTTTGATGTGGGCGCTGTTTACAGAGCTAAATGCGCCTGTGTAGGGCGGGGGGTTGGGGAGGTTTCTATCTCAGAGATGTGCGTGTTTTTCTATAATTGTGTCACACTTGGATTTTTTAAAAATGCTTTTGAAATGGGTTTTGGCAGGAATGGTGGGACACTCTCATAATCCTAGTACTTGGGAGGTGGAGACAGAACAATCAGGAATTTAAGGCCAGCCTGGGTTACTAGAGACCCCACCTCAAAAAGAAAGTCATACAGGAAAGAAGGTGGCGGGTGGGGAGGTGGAGAAGACGAGAAAAGACAAAGCTGGGGGAAGACAAAGTCCGCCTTCCTTCCCTCTTGATCGCCCTGATCAGGAGGACTAGTGTTAGAGCCTGCTCGTGATTGACAAGGCAGAAGCTCAACGGGAGTGTGTGGGGGTTTGGCTTATACAGTCTGAGTGAAAACATACAATGGGCCAGACATGGTGTTACATGTGTGTGATCCCAGCTCATGGGAGGCTGATAGCAAGAGGATCATGAGTGTGGGGCCAGCCTGTACATAGCGAAATCTTGTCTCAAAAGACCCTGTATCCTGAGCTGTAGGAGAGCACCTGCCGGGCATGTGCAAGACCCTGGCTTTGATTTCCTAGTGAGCAAGAAAGGGAAGAAAAAGAGGAGAGAGGGAGGGAGGGAACTATAAAGAATAAATGGGTACTGGCTATGTCCTGTATAGGGATTTGGAGTGCCACATGTATGTGCCCCGGTTCCCCAACACAAACACATACGACTTGAGGGAGGAGCTTCCAGGCTGAATATCCTGGCTGCAGGCTGTCAGGCTGCTGTGTCTCCAAGCCCTGGACTTTCTCCAAAGCACCCTCGGAAGCAGGAAAGCTGCTCCAAGAAGTGTCACTCACAACAAGCACTGATTGTAGATATGAACGGATGCTCAGGGAGGGAAGAGGCTGCTTCTGAGCCTGCCTGGCACTGCTCAGTGGCGGTGCTGGGATTGGCAGAGTTGAAAGAAGAGACCAGGTGGGGTTGCCCATGTGGGAGCCTCAGAGCAGACTCGGAGTGGAGAGAGTGCAGGGACTAGGAGGGAAGAAGGTGGGGCAGGACCTGCCCACCAGGGTGGGCTGAGCTCTATAAACAGCGGAAGCCATTGCAGCTTTGCTGGTGCATGACAGGGGACAAAGGTATATTTCAGGGGAAAGTAGCAGTGGCCATGGCATTGGAGGACAGAGGACTACCCAGGGATGACTAGGGGAAAGACAGGCCAAGGAAAGGAAGCAGCGTGTAGTAACCTTCCCTAGAAACACAGGTGGAGAACCCAGGCCTCTAGAAAGTTCCTTAGCTCGGTCAAGGCCAGCTGAGGTTTTACATGCTATAAGAAGACACTTCGACTTTGTCTTCTAGGTAATGGGGAACCACTGAAGGTTTAGAAGGAGTGTATCATATTATCTTCTTTATTAATGATTTCATTTCTTCAATGTGTGTGTGTGTGTGTGTGTGTGCGCGCGCGCACGTGCACTTGTGCATGCATATATTTGAGGTCTGGTAAGGTTAGTATTATGCCTTGTTGAAAAGGAAAGACTTAAGCATGTAAGGAAGAACACTCTGGAAAAAGGATAGTATGTGCAAAGACCCTGAGGCAGGAATTGTTTAGCATGGGCTCAGGAACAGCTAAAAGGTCAGTGGCTGGCATGAGGCAGGAGAAACAGTATTAGAAGTCAGGTCAGAGGGATGGGACATGGTTCAGGCTAGAGGGTGTGCAGAATGGAGGTCTCTAGTTAAGAGTTGATAATGGAATTGGTAACGGAGGAACAATGGTTTAGAGAGATGAGCCCAAAGTCATTGATATATACACAGCCTGGAACTATGAGACCAAAAGAGATCAGCAGAGAGCGAGCCTAGATAGAGGAGAGAAAGGACCGAGCCTGGGCACTCTCACATCAAGAGGAGTCAGCTAAGAGACCACGAGGCGTGGCTGTGAAGAAAGCGGGGTGGGGATCTGGCCTCCACATCCTTAAGGTGCCAAGAGAAAAGACAGCAGAGCCCCTTGGCAGACACTCCGGAAGAGGCGAGAGCTGGTGTGATGACTGGAGGGCCAGTGAGAGGGACCAGGTGAGAGTGGCCAACTTGGAGGTATTATCATCCCAGCTTTAACCCTGAAGAAGCCAAGGCCCTCTAGAGGCCATCAGGTCACAGGGCTTGAAAGAGGTCAAAGCCAGAGTCAGACACCTGCCTATCTAGTTAGCCCAGCAAGGGTCCAGTTGAGGTGCTTCTTGGGGAAGTAGAATCGTGGTGGCGGCTTTGACAGAGACAGGCAACACCAGTGGGATTTGCTGTTCCTTCCAGGACATAAACAAGTTTGTTCAGGATACAAACAAGGTATTGACCATGAGGTAGTTGAGGACAGATGAGGCAAGGGGTAGAGGCCACATAGAGCCTAGGACAGCAGCTTCTCAGCCTCTGGGTTGCAATGCCTCAAATGATCCTTTCACGGGGGTCACATATCTGATACCCTGCTTGTCAGATATTAACATTGCAATTCTTCAAAGTAGCAAAATTGCAGTTATGAAGTAGCAACAAAAATAATTTTGTGGTTGGGGGTCAGCACAACATGAGGGTGCAGTACTAGGAAGGTTGAGAACCACTGGCCTAGGAAACTGGAGCTCGTGACTTGGCTTTGGGGCTCCTCAGTGCAGTCTGTGAACAGTGATGCACAATGACCCAAGGGCTGAGGTGGTGCACACAGAGTTCACCGGCACAGTGGGGAAAATGCCAGGAAGAAATGCTTGCCAGGAAGTGGGAGGCCAGGAAAGAACCATTTCCACCTCCAAGAGGTGAGGGTACTGAAGTGTAAGAATGACTGAAGCCATTTTCCCTGCAGAGTCTGAGAAAGCTCAGGGACTGGGGAAGAGTTGGGCTGGAGGAGAGGATGTAAGGAAATCTTAGACACCCAACTTGCTTCTCCATCTCTTTTCAAAGACAGGACAGTGCCAGCCACCCTTACAGATACCCTCCTCCTCCTCTTCCTCCTCTTCCTTCTCCTCTTCCTCCTCCTTATCCTCCTTCTTTTCCTTCTGCACTGTTCTTTCTCCTCCTCTTCCCTCATCCTCCTACTTTTCTTCTTCTTTTACACGTATGTATGCACATGCACATACATGTTCATGTGTGTGCACATGCACATACATGTTCATGTGTGTGCAGGGACACATGCATGCATATATATGTATGCATGCAACCCAGAGGACAACCCACACAGTGTCATTCCTCTAGGCATCATACCTAAGGAAGGTGCCATGCCTTAGGTTCCTCCCATCTTTTTGCCAGATAGGGTCTCTTAGTGACCTAAAGCTCACCAAGTAAGCCTTTCTTCACCTCCCAGACCTGGCATTAAAAGTGCAGGTCAGCATACCTGGTTTAAAAAAGAAAAACAAAAAAACCACTGAGCTTCCCCAGACCCATCAAGCTCCACTCCAAATCCATAGGGTACCCCTTAGTGTTTTCTTAGCTCATATAAAAGCACTGAAGCGCCAAGCCCTGGAGTTGCACACATTTGAGAGAAACTTCCAATTTCAGAAAACTAATCTGCTTCCGGAAAAGCAGATTTATGTGCATGTTTAACTCCCATAAAAATGAAATGGTAGTTAGAAGGTGGGCGGGATTTCCCCAGGCAACAGTTGTCTCTAGGTGGATGGGATGAGAGGCGGGTTTTCTCATTATTTGTTTGTACTTTGGGGGCCTTTCGTAAAGAGCATCTAATACTTTGTGAGTAGAAGGAAAGATGAGTCCATTAGCTACCTTGGAGGAAGTAATCTGGATGCAAAGCATTAGTGCATGAATTTATTACCTCATCCAGCTTCAAAAAGTATGGAGGGAGGTATAAGTACAGTCCAAGGAAGAGCTGTAAACCAGGGTGACCAACCACCCGGAGTTGCGTGCAGTGAAGTCAAGTGCCTCAGGGCACTTCCTGGGTGAACAAGAACAGAACGGTTGCTTACCCTTCACTTCCTAATTTGCAGAGTTCCCTGCTCATACCTTTGCACCTATATGTAGCAGAAAAGTGTTAATCTGATCTGGGCTCCAGGCTGGTGCGTGCATGACTCTGTACCCCTCTAAGAGCTCTGGATTCATGAAACACACACACACACACACACACACACACACACACACACACACACATATATATATATATGCCGGGCCGGGAGGTGAAGAAAGGCTTACTTGGTGAGCTTTAGGCCACTAGGAAACCCTATCTCAAAAAAGGTGGCTATTACCCTAGGAATTGAGCCTGAGGGGTGACATTAAGTTGTCTTCTGACTTGTATTCATACATATGGGCATGTAGACCTTCACACACATGAACATGTGCACACACATAAAAGGAGAAAAACGAGAGAAGGAGGGAGAAGAATAAAGGGGGAGGAGGGTCTCTGTAGGGGTGGCTGGCACTGTCTTGGCTTTGAAGTGAGATGGAGAAATATATACACACATATATGTCTATTACATAGACATTACATATATATTATTGTGTGTGTATTTGGAGATCCAGGGTTGATTGCTATGTACATTTATTTATTTATTTATTTATTTATTTATTTATTTATTTATTTTGAGGGGTGTGCACAAGTGTCATATGCATATGTGAAAGTCAGAGGACAACTTTCAGGAAGTTGGTTCTCTCCTTCTGTAGATCTGGGGATGGAACTCAGTTTGTAAGTCTTGATTGGGAGCTCATACCTTTGTTGAGCCATTTAGCTGCTCCTCTGCCCTTATCTTCTGAGACAGAATCTCTCAGTGAACTTGAGCATCATAATTCTGTTAGACTGGCTGGCCAAAGTGCTTTGGGAGCCACCTTCTCCGCCCTGGCCCCCACTGCCATGACTGCCACCCCAGCACTGGGGTTACAAGCATGGACCAGCATGCTGGGTTGGTTTAAAAAGAGAAATAAATAAACACACTTGGGTTCCAGGGATCCAAACTAAGGTCCCTATGCTTATGCAACAAAACCATCCACCTAGTCTCAGCTACCCCATCTTAAAAGCACCTCAGGACCCAGAAAGCTCTCTCCTTGCCTGAGAGAGGTCTAGAGAGAGAGGTTCTGTTTTGTTTCATTTTGATTTGGGGCAAATGGGAAACAAAGATGAGGAATATTGAAGAACACCACTAGCCTGGGAAGGGTAGACTGCAGAGACGTAAGTGACCTTGTGGGGTAATGGAAATATCATGTCTTTATTGTGGCAATGGTTCTGAGGGTTATGCAACTGTCAAACTCATTAAACTGTACACTTTAAATGGGTGCAGTTTTTACTGCACTTAAATTACCCCTCAGTTATAAAGAGGATAAGGAAATGAAGCAGTCTCGGCTCCCTGGGAGTTCACCCCAGAGTATCCCTGCTCACCCATTCACAGGCATGCTCAGTCTCTGGTCCTTACCTATCTCCCCTCATGCTCACCTCCACTCTGGGTGGATGGAGTGGCTGCCTGGTCCAGCCATCTCCCTGAGGGCCAGCTATGCCTGCAGGAGGTTATCATGATGCCAAACTGTTGTGTTTCTGTCCCTAGGACTCCAACCTGACTGTATATACCAACACTCCAGACCTCACACCCTGTTTCCAGAACTCCTTGCTGGCCTGGGTTCCCTGCATCTATCTGTGGGCTGCCTTGCCCTGCTACCTGTTCTACCTGAGGCACCATCGGCTTGGCTACATAGTCCTCTCATGCTTATCCAGGCTCAAGACGGTCAGTGGCCCAAGGGCTGTCCTCTGGGGAAGGGGGGGAGGGGGATCTAAAGGATTCTGCTTCTAATGAACTCCTTGTCCCAACTAGCAGCTAAACCAGTGTTTCTAGCCTGTCCCTGTCCCATAGTTCTGGGCTATAGAAGCCTATCAGCTGGGTCCGCAGCCCTTCCTTGGTTTGGAAGTTGTAGAACATTCAACAACAGAATTTCCCTTCACCCTAGAAACCTCAGTAGGCCCAGAACAGGCCTGGTAGCTTACAATGGCTGCATAAAAAGGGGCCTCTCCCCAGCTTCCCTTAGAAATGGAGACTCGAACCTGTGCTCTGTCCGCAGGCCCTCGGTGTTCTGCTGTGGTGTATCTCATGGGTGGACCTGTTCTACTCCTTCCATGGCCTGGTCCACGGCTCATCCCCTGCTCCTGTCTTCTTTATCACACCCTTGTTGGTGGGGATCACCATGGTTAGTGTGGGCCCCCGGGATGCTGTGCAGGGAGGCCTCCGGTGGGCTGTGGGGTATGCTACCACCATGGACTCTGAAGAAGAGGGTGGGTAGACACATGGCAGTTGTCAGAGGACGAAATGACTCCAAAAACGTCTGGGCACACAAGAAGGGGTTGGAGCAGGCTTAGATGTTTGTGCCTTAGCGAAGTGTTCCCTGCCCCGACTGCATAGCTGCTGGCCACATTGCTAATCCAGTATGAGCGGCTTCGGGGCGTGCGGTCTTCAGGTGTGCTCATCATCTTCTGGCTCCTGTGTGTGATCTGTGCCATCATCCCCTTCCGTTCCAAGATCCTCTCGGCTTTGGCGGAGGTAAGAGAGGTTTAGGCCTTCCAGGTATAGCCCTGTTCAAGGGCCTGGCTGCAAGGCTCAAGGTTACTTACTGCTGATTCCAGGGTTTCCTCTGTTCGCAGCTTTTATGCTGTTCCTCTGCCTGCTGCCTCTCTGCCTGGTGGCAGGAAGCAGGAGATCTGAGCAAGGCAAAGAAATAGGTCAAAGATCCAACCGTGGTTAGAGGCTCCTGGGAGCACTGGGGTGGGGGAGGGGAACACAATTCTGTAACTACCACCCGGCAAGTTCAATAACCTAGGGAGGGCAGGACCACCCACCTGTGTGGGTGCCAGTGTCTGTCGCGAACACATGTGCAGACGTGTGTGATGAAGACCTATCAATTTGTTCTGCCTTTGCCTGCCTGCTGCAGTCTGGCCTTCTTCTTTGATGGCAGGTGGGATGGAACACTGAGACGGTGGCCCCCATCTCTCTCTCTCTCCCTCCCTCTCCCTCTCCCTCTCCCTCTCCCTCTCCCTCTCCCTATCTCTATTCCCTATCCCTATCCCTATCCCTATCCCTCTTCCTATCCCTCTCCCTCTCCCCCTTTCGGACCCAGGCAAGGAGCCAGCTGCCTGGCTCGAGGCAAGCCCTCACCATGTCGCTGTCCCCAATACCACCACGTTCTCCTTACCATTGTGCGTCCTCTGGATGCTCCAGGTGAGCCTCATCTCCCAGGATGCTGAGCTGTAGGCCAGCCTTCCCCCCAAAGCTTCTGAGGTTCCTCTCCACTCTTCCCCAGGGTAAAATCTTGGATCCATTCCGATTCACCACTTTCTACATCTACTTCGCCCTCGTGCTCTGTGCCTTCATCCTGTCCTGCTTCCAGGAGAAGCCGCCTTTGTTTTCCCCAGAGAATCTTGACACAGTGAGTTTGCCTCAGGAGGGTAGGGGCGCCAACAGTTTGTGTCTCAGCCCAAATGGTACCAGCAGCCCCGTACCTCCAGTCTCACCCAAAGCAGGGACTGCCGCCTCCACAGCTTGTGAACAGGCTGAACACAGGAAGGAACAGCGGCCTCCCTGCCTGTCTCTCCTAGGTGTAGAGATGTGCGGGACACTCACATCTCCTTGTTTCCTTTTCTCTCCTAGAATCCTTGCCCAGAGGCCAGCGCTGGCTTCTTCTCCCGTCTGTCTTTCTGGTGGTTCACAAAGTGAGTTGGCTCTTGCTCTAGCTTAGATCTGAGGGCGGGATAGGAAATCCAGGAACCCCAGGAATTGACCTGACTTGCCCCCTCCCCCATACTGCCACTCCAATAACTAGGTGGGTAGGCCAGGGTAAGCAAAAGTGGGCTGTTTGGGCTGGGAGTTAAGTGCAGAGGCTGAATCTGGCCCAGTCTAGGCCCCAAGGCTGTAGGCTATTCCTACATCTGACAGGCTACAGGGACAGATGCAGAAAGCTGGAAGGAGACCATAAATTAGCTCTAAGCTTTTTCATTTGGGATAAGCTTCCTGCTTGTCATGTCCGTGGCTGCTTCTCAGAGTGGCTGGAGCAGGATAATTGTGTCTGTGACCTGGGTGACATCGCATTAACCACATACACCTGAGGCTGGCCTGAATCCTGCCTGTGCACACTCAAGTCTAGTCAGTGTGGGCCTCATCACCAGGGACCCTTAGACAAATAGAGCATCTGGGGGCATACAGGAGAGAGGTGGAGAGAGGTACAAATCAAGAGGGACCCTTCTTGCCAGGGGAATGACTTTGGTCCTGCAGTGAACGGGGACCTCCCCTTTCCTGAAGTATTTTTGCCTAGAAATATTAACCCCTGCTCTAGGCTTCTGACTGTGTGGGGATCCCTCCTCCCTCCTCTAGGCTTGCCATCCTTGGCTACCGACGTCCCCTGGAGGACAGTGACCTCTGGTCTCTGCCTGAGGAGGACTGCTCTCACAAGGTGGTGCAACGGCTACTGGAAGCATGGCAAAAGCAGCAGACCCAAGCATCAGGGTGAGTCCGATCTCAGACGCCTGTGGTGTTGCTCAAAGACCCGGATGCATAGGCAGGAGTAGGAACAGCAAATGTAGGGGATCTCAGATGCTGTAGATGGGAGCAAGGCCTGGATGGGGACCTACTCTCCCTGTTTCAGCTGAGGACCAGGGGATGCTGACACTTGTGTCCCGCTCAGTGTATAGTAAGCACGGCTCTTAGCTCGGTGTATAGTAAGCTCAGCTCTTAGCTCAGTGTATAGTAAGCTCAGCTCTTAACGTAATAGAGCACCTCGTTCACTTTCTCAGCAGCCCAACAGTGTTCTCTCCATTTGTCCCTTGACCCAGAGAGGGGGCAGTGAAGCTTGGAGGTTTGATGACACAGCCAAG
The DNA here is from genome assembly GCF_011064425.1 of Rattus rattus. Lineage (NCBI taxonomy): Eukaryota > Metazoa > Chordata > Mammalia > Rodentia > Muridae > Rattus > Rattus rattus. The sequence continues at coordinate 51,167,354 of NC_046162.1, forward strand.
GTCTCCCCACCGATGTTGACAGAACAATAGGCCACACCCAGCTGGCCCAGAGAGAGAAGCCCTATCTGATCTCTGTTCTGCTGTGCTTGATCTGAATCAGAAATTGCAGGGGTTTCCTAGGGAGGGCAGGACCAGCCCTCTCAATCTGGCCTCTCTTGTCTGGAGGCAGGCCAGAATGAGAGAGCCTAAGACTGGGGACCTTTGAGCTGTCAACCTCGCATCCAGGACCCACAGCCGAGCCTTTTTCCCTCTTGCCCACAACCCAGAGTTTAGAAGTCAGTGCTTGGTCATCCCAGGGCCACTGGTATGCTAGCTCTTGGTGGGGAAGGGACAGGGCTTAGATACCAGCATTGTGGCTTCCCCGCCTTGGGACTTCTGGAGAAGCCAATAGAACCCCCAGCTGCTAGGTGTACCCTGTCTCTGTTCCCCCACACCATGTTTACCTGCTCCCTGTTCAGCTACCCTGATCTCCCCTGTCTCGGTATCCCTTACTGAAGCCAGCTCTGGAAGGCAGGAAGAGACCACAGAGTTGGGTACACGGTCCTCCCTTCAGTAAGCACCCGGAGACTCTCATCTGGGGAATGATGCTGTCTATCCCCTCTCCCAGTTCTGAAAGACAAGAAAAAGCTGCCACTGCCTCCTCCCCATCCTCCTCCTACCTGACCATCCTAGACTGGCCCTTGGTCTCCTGGAACCAGGTACCATTCCTACCCACCACTGTTTATTCACGAACAGGCCCCAGACTGCAGCCCTTGAGCCAAAGATCGCAGGTGAGGATGACGTCCTGCTGAAGGCCCGCCCCAAGACCAAGAAGCCTTCCTTTCTGAGGGCTTTGGTGAGAACCTTCACCTCCAGCTTGCTCATGGGTGCCTGCTTCAAGCTGATCCAGGACCTGCTCTCCTTCATCAACCCACAGCTGCTCAGGTCTGACCACACTCCCTCTTGCTGCAGCCCTCTCTTGAGGGAGAAGGGATGGCTGGCTGCCCTAGACTAGGAACTGAAGAGGCTTTGTCTGCTTTCTGGGTGGGTGACCCTTGGCCGGGGCATTGCCTCTGTATCTCAGTTTCCTGTTACCATTTCCGGTGTGTCTGCACACACCTTGTGTTTGTTAGTAATAAGTGCCCCCCACCCCATAGCCTTGTTCAGGAATCCCCTAGGGAAGTACCCATATTTCTTCTTTTTACAAACGGGAAGGCAGCAGGTAAGGCAAGGCGGATGTGAGTCCGGGGCTCTGAAGTCCAACTATAGAGCTCTTTCCATTTCTGACAGCCTCTGCCGTCTGTCACAGGAGAGGTTTGGACTGGAGGGAGCTCTCAGATGACAGGGTGAGACACAGCTCCAAGCCCTGAATCCTTTTCCCCTGCTCCGTGCACATCTATCAATACAAACATTCGTGGCGTGCTTCAAGCAGCCTCCACTAGACATGCAGATAAATTAGAGTCTTAGGGTCTTGTGGGAGGTAACTCAGGAAGAGTGCAGTGGGTCACAGGCGTGCCTGGGAAGGCCAGGGAGTCAGCCTGACACGTCAGAGAACATGTGCCTTGCTCAAGAGGCTGTCTCTGAAGAATTAAGTGAATGAGGAAGGAGGGAAAGTGCAACCAGCTGAGTCACAAAGGACTCCGGAGTGCAGCTTGGGAGAGCTAGAGAAAGCTGCCCAAGGGTGGGGCAGGGGTGGGGAAAGGGAAAGCCGGGGAGAGGCACTTTATTTACATTTCAAAAGGCTGGCCCCAGCCAGAGGTGGGGCAAAGTGGCAAGCGGAAGGCGTGCCCAAGCGGTCAGAGGTCGGCACTAGGAATAGGTCAGGCAAGGATTCAGGAGCTACTCTGTGAAGAGCAGCTGGGGCCTATGAGAGACTATGGACATTTTCCCCGATTGATGAGTTCAGAGGGAGAAAAGGGGCAGGCACAGGGCGGGCCCTCTGAGAGGAGAGGGCTTTCAGAGGAGGCTCAGGTATCTGGGGGCTTAACTCTCCTAAGATAGTCTGTGAGAGGGAGAGGCCTCAGGGCTCAGCTGAGCCTTAGCAGGTCCTGACAGATAAGGAGTAAGCACTGCTTGGATTAAAGGTCCAGAGCTGCGGACACAGATGAGCCCAAGAGAGTGCTTCTGGGGGAAAAAGAGGCTTCCAGAAAATTAACCGGCTAACTTTATCCTGGGAAGGCAGTAGTAAGTTGATTAGCAGCTTTGCAAAGGCTGGGGCCTGGGGCAGAGGGGGGAGGCCTCAGATCAGCAGAGACAACCTGCAGTGAAACCAAAGTCTCAAAATGTATGGTTTACAGGGATTTCTAACAAGTCATCACCCTGTGGGCAGCCTGAAGCAATAGACGTTATTCCTTCCTGTCTGCACCACTGTTCAAAATCAGGGTGCATTGACCGGCTTGGTGATGGCCTTTGTTTGTTTGATTGGTTGATTGATTGGTTGGTTGATTTGGTTGGGTTTGGCATGATCTCACTGCCTGGTCTGGAACTCTCTCTGTCAGACCAAGCTGGCCTCAGACACACGAGCGATCTTCCCACCCCTGCCTCCTGCATGCTGGGATTGAAAGTGTGCACTGCCACAAAACACCGGGGTCAGTTGTTTTGTGTTTTGATTTTTGTTTTCTGAAATTTTTTAGTCTTGCTCTGGGGCCCAGGCTGGCCTTGACTGACAGTCCTCCGGCTTCAGTCATCTTAGTGCTGGGACTCAGACATTTGTTTACATGCTCTGATGCAGACTTGGTTTTTTTTTTGTTTGTTTGTTTTGTTTTGTTTTTTTTGCCAAAGACTCTGAATGAGAGTCTCTCCTGGTCCTGTCTTTTAGCTTTGGTGTTTGTCAACAGTCCCTAGTGTTCCTAACATGAAAATACCTCTACCACATACCTCCTCTTTTCTCTCTCTCTCTCTCTCTCTCTCTCTCTCTCTCTCTCTCTCTCGTGTGTGTGTGTGTATGTGTGTGTGTCTGTATGTATGTGTGTATGTGCATGTGCAAATTTCCCTCTGCACCATTACCTCACCAATTACCTCACCATTACCTCATCCTAACCGATTATAGCTACAAAGATTCCATGTCCACATGAGGTCACATTCTTAGATACCAGAGGGTCAAGTCACAAATCAGCCCCTAGGAGAACGGCAGGCTTGACTTGATGGTGGCTGGAAAGCTCTCTGAGGTCGAGAGGAGGTTTGTTCTATAACATGACGAGTCTTGCTCCTGGTCATAAGGAAGGTACAGAAGAGGTGACGATATTGAATGTCATGCAACAGTGGGATCCAATCTCCCTGCTAGATCTACCCCAACAGGAAGACTGGATCCTGGGCTCAGGGAGTCAAGATAGGGCTTGGAAAGTTAGAAGAACAACTCCTTTATAAGATGAGCAAAGGAAGAACTCGGGGACGTTTGGAAGCTTTGGGAACAACAGGGAATTCTCAATGGGCAGTTAAGTGGAAAGATGGGCGGGGGAGGGGGGGAGCTGTTGAGAGTGCAGGGAGTCGGGGCAGGCCAGGAGGAAAGAAGGGAGAGGTGAAGGCAGCTATAGGAGAGGTGGACAAGAGCCCCAGCAAAGACAGCAGATTGCACTGGGGGTCAACTGTTGGGAGGATTTGTGGAACAAAAGCTCCCATGGCCCCGTGGTGGGTTCTAGAACCCCCGGCAGCCCAGGAGAATGAGTAAGAAGACCTAGCTAGTGAAAATATGCCTCTTTTTTTTTTTTTTTTTTTTTTCCGGAGCTGGGGGCTGAACCCAGGGCCTTGCGCATGCTAGGCAAGAGCTCTACCGCTGAGCTAAATCCCCAACCCCGAAAATATGCCTCTTCTGCCTACCATGGCATTCAAGGAGGTGAGGGCACGCAGGCAAGGCTGACAATACGAGCTAGTGCATTGGGAGACAAGCCGAGAAGAGCAAACCAGCCTCATACCTGGTCTCCCCTGGCAGCATCCTCATCAGGTTTATTTCTGATCCCACGGCCCCTACCTGGTGGGGCTTCTTGCTGGCTGGACTGATGTTCGTGAGCTCCACCATGCAGACATTGATCTTACACCAACATTACCACTGCATCTTTGTGATGGCCTTGAGGATACGGACTGCTATCATAGGCGTCATCTACAGGAAGGTCAGCCAGAGTGGGACACGTACTGGGAGAGGTCAGTTCTGGGTTGCTCAGGAGAAGTTCCTGGGCTTGGTCCATCCTCCCAACTCTTCATCTGCAGGCTCTGACCATCACCAACTCAGTCAAACGTGAGTACACTGTGGGAGAAATGGTCAACCTCATGTCGGTGGATGCCCAGCGCTTCATGGATGTCTCCCCATTCATCAACCTGCTGTGGTCTGCACCTTTGCAAGTCATCCTGGCGATATACTTCCTTTGGCAGGTAATTCCTGATCTCTGAGCTCTGTCCCTTCCTCTGACCGCATTTATGCTTATAGATGAGCTGTGTTGTGCCCATAAAATCATCCCCAGGCAGGAGAACTTGGTCACTCAGTCTTTCTATCCTAGGCTTAGATTTATTCCTCTAAAGCCAGGGGCAAGGGTTACATGGAGACACACATTCTGCTACCAACACCTCTGCCCTTTGAACATTCCTCTCCGTGTGTGCCACTGGCCATCCGTGGCCATCATCCGATAGGTGGTTGCTTCTATTGATGTGGTTGTGGCTTTCTGTCTCCTTTTCTGACTGATGTGATACCTTTTGCCTCTTGCCCATCATCCATCCAGTCAGCCAGTCTCTGCTGAGCTCCCTGACCCTCTACTTGTCTATGCCTCCTCAGATCTTAGGCCCATCATCCCTGGCTGGGGTGGCTGTGATAGTCTTGCTGATACCACTCAATGGAGCTGTGTCCATGAAGATGAAGACCTACCAGGTGGGTGAGGCTAAAGGCATCTGCTTTAGATGGGAATACCAGCTGGGGCGGGTGGCAAGAACCAGTGTTCACCTTCCACTCTCAGGGCTTCTCTACTCCCTCTACTAAATGTGGATGGTCACGGCATCTTGTACAAACCTTGCCCCCTCAATCCCTATCACTGTAATGGCAGTCTGATTTCACAGCAGTGAGACCAAGGCCCAGAGTCACTGAGGCAGTCCAGAGACAGGTAGAGCAGGGACTCAAATGTGTTCCCACTTTATGGTGATAAGAGTTGATAACCAGACATGAATTATTCACCTTCAAGTGATTGCTGGGGTCTTCAGCAGCTCTCTCTACACATAGAATAAATGACAAACCACCTGAGATCACTGTCTTAGCCGTTGTCCTGTTGCTGTGAAGAGACGCCATGGCAAGGAAACTCTTCTTATAAAAGAAAGCATTTAATCGGGGGCTTGCTTAGAGTTTCAGAGATGTAGTCCGTTATCGTCATGGTGGGAAGCATTGCAGTAGGTCTGGCCAACAATAGTGCTAGAAAAGTAGTTAAAAGCTACATCCTCATCCAAAGGGAGAGACCCTGGGCTTAGCATGGGCTTTTGAAACCTCAAAGCCTACCCTAAGGGACAGAGTTCCTCTAATAAGGCTATGCCTCCTAATCCTTCTAATCCTTTCAAATAGTGCTACTCTCTGGTGACTAAGCATTCAAATATATGAGCTTATAGAGGGGAAGGGCTATTCCCCTTCAAACCACCATAACCACCCCATCCCCCAGGCTCCCTTGGTCCTTGCATGTCTCCATTTCTAATCCTCATGGGATGACCAGTCCATTCCAGATGTGTCACATCTGGGTCACTACATTGACTATTCTCTCTTCCTGGTATGTTCCTCCTTCCCTTCCTTTACCCATAAGCATTCCCTTCCTTCAGAGAGCTGCATTGATTACAACAAGGTCGTTCCCCTGCCCTCACCTGTTTATCCCCTACCTGTTTCCTGTTCCTTCCCTTTGGATTACACACAATGCTTTCCAATTAAGTATCTATTTTTAGCAAATATTTGTCAAGCAACATGTAATAGCGACCATAGGTGGGATGATATGGGATGGTGTGAGCCCAGTTTGTTGTGAGACGGGTGTTTCTCCGTGTAATCCTGGCACTCCCAGGCTGGCTTTAAGCTTACAGAGATCTGCCTGCCTCTGCCATCAGATGGTCAACTGTATAATAGCCACGGTCTCGTCTGAATTGCTCCTCCTGATAGCCTGCGTCTGACACGTGCCACTCAAACAAGAGCTGAGTGTATTCATCAGTGCAGTTATGTCAGGCTTTAGATTAGGATCCAAGTGAACAGAATAACAATCCCTGATCATGGGAGCCTCATGGTCTCACTGGTGTCATTGTGAAAGAGGTGGGCGTGGGAATGAACGTCAAGGGCACAGGATGCTGCCCGGTAAGGTTAGTGGTGGGGACACTGAAGATAAGGCTGCTCTTTTGAGTCAGGGGACACAGGCTGTGCAGGGATAGGGATTTGGGCATTGGAGGCTGGGTGGGGGAGGTATGTTGAGCTACATGTAATAGCTACAACAGATGGTATGGTATGGTATGGTATGGTATGGTATGGTATGGTATGGTATGGTTATGGTATGGGAGGTGTCAGCCTAGTGGGTAGGAAGTCTGGAGAGAGAAAAGGGTGCACCACCATCCCTTTCCTCACAGGTACAGCAAATGAAGTTCAAAGACTCCCGCATCAAACTGATGAGTGAGATCCTGAATGGCATCAAAGTTCTGAAGCTGTATGCTTGGGAGCCCACCTTCTTGGAGCAGGTAGAAGGAATCAGGCAGAGTGAGCTCCAGCTACTGCGGAAGGGCGCCTACCTGCAGGCTATCTCTACCTTCATCTGGGTCTGCACCCCGTTTATGGTGAGGCTCTCCACCAGTATGGAGTTCCTGGCAGTTGGAAGGCCAGCCCAGGTCTCGGGGTTCCATGGGCAACTCCACCATGACACTCTCTCCCGTGTTACCCAGGTGACCCTGATCACCCTCGGAGTGTACGTGTGTGTGGACGAGAACAATGTGCTGGATGCTGAGAAGGCCTTCGTGTCCCTGTCCTTGTTCAATATCTTAAAGCTCCCCCTCAACCTGCTGCCTCAGTTAATCAGTGGCATGACCCAGGTAATACAAGGCAAGCGGGCTGTCTGTTGGGATTAGGATATGTGGGGAATTCAAGCAAGATTCACCTAGGATCAGTGGATAATCAGGTGGGGAGAGGACATCAGGGAAAGCCATGAAGGTTATGTGGGTGGTTTGGAGGCACAGGGTCTGAGTGTCTGACACAGCCTCCTTTTAGCACACTAGACCTTGTCTTCAGGTAGTGGGAGTCAGGCAAGACTTGGTTATAGGAAGGGTCCCAGCATTAATGAGTTAGTACTCAGGGAGCCCTGCTTAGAAGTTGGGGACCCACGGAGCAATGGTGAGGCTAATCCACACCCTCCTGCAGACCAGCGTGTCTCTGAAACGGATCCAGGATTTCCTGAACCAAGATGAACTTGACCCCCAGTGTGTGGAAAGAAAGACCATCTCCCCAGGTCCCAACACTCTTACCTCAGGGCGATCCTGCTCCAAGCTTTCTAAGACTCCTTCTTTGACCCCCTCTCTTCTCTGAACTCTGAAGTCCCTCTGCTAATCAGCTCTCTTTTACCCCTCCCTGAGTGTTCCTCATGTTCCTCCCTTTACCTGTGCTCCAGGGATCCTCCCCCTTGCCCAGGCTCACTGACCCTTATGCATCTTGGTCCTCCTAGGCTGTGCCATCACCATACACAACGGCACCTTCTCCTGGTCCAAGGACCTGCCTTCCACCCTTCACAGGTAGCATCGTCTTCTCTCACTTGCCAGCTTCTCTCACTTGCCAGCTTCTCTCACTTGCCAGCTATCCAAAGTGAACGGAGGTCAGATCAGACATAGCCTTTTCTCTCCTTGTCAGATGGCTTTAACAGGCAATGCAAGAAGAACCTGCTTTTGCCAGGGTGGTGTCGGGAGGGAGCAGGCCTTGGGTTTACAGGTAGGAGGCTTGAATCAAACCCAAACTTCACCACTGACTGCTGTTCCTTGCTCCTAGCCTGAACATTCAAATCCCGAAGGGGGCATTGGTGGCTGTGGTGGGACCTGTGGGCTGTGGGAAGTCTTCCCTGGTGTCTGCCTTGCTCGGAGAGATGGAGAAGCTGGAAGGTGCAGTGTCTGTAAAGGTGAGAGTGGGAGGTCTCCTAGAAAGCCATGAAGTCTGGCCAGCCTCAGGCAAGCCCTAAAGGACCTTCTCCCCTCTCATCGGCCAGGGCTCTGTGGCCTACGTGCCCCAGCAGGCGTGGATCCAGAACTGCACACTTCAGGAAAATGTGCTATTTGGCCAACCCATGCACCCCAAGCACTACCAACAGGCTCTGGAGACGTGTGCCCTGCTAGCTGACCTAGATGTGCTTCCTGGTGGGGACCAGACAGAGATTGGAGAGAAGGTACAGAGCCAACTTCTCATCCTCAAGGGGCCGGACTCAGGAGGCTGCTAGCCAGAGCCCAATCTCAGCTTCCCTCACTCACTCACGGGTTCATGTACCGCCAGGCTCAGCTCTGTGTCAGGCAGTGGGGAAGCAGCTTCTCTCTATTCCAGGGAGGACAACTCGTGAACAGACAGGGACCACAGAATTTCCCAAGGCCATGGCAAAGGTCTATGCAGGGTAGAAGAAGGGCAGGAGGCAGAGGGTCTGTATAAGGAGAAGCATCACGGTTGAGCTGGCTCTTTTTTTTTTTTTTTTTTTTTTTTTTTTCGGGGTGGGGGCCCGAACCCGGGCCCTTGCCCTGCCTAGGCAAGGCCTCTTCCACTTGGTTAAATCCCCAACCCCAAGCTGGCTCTTTTTTTTAAACATTTGTTTACTTATTTTATGTATATGATTGTTTTCATGCACACCAGAAGAGGGCATCAGATCCCATTACACATGGTTGTGAGCCACCATGGGGTTGCTGGGAATTGAACTCAGGACCTCTGCAAGAGCAGCCAGTGCTCTTAACCTCTAAGCCATCTCTCCAGCCCCTTGAGCTGACTCTTAATGACTGAAAAAGAGGAACTCATCATTCATTGATTCATCCACTAGGTGTTTATTAAGCACTTACTACATGCCAGGGGAATATTATATGGTGGTGAATGTGTCAGGATAAAAACCTCAGCTTTTATATACCCTGCACTGTAACAGAGGAAAGAGAGTGAATAAGCAAGATAGGCCTAATATCTATTAGATCATCCTAAAGAGGGGAGATAAAGCAGTTAGGAATATAAAAAATAAGTGCTGGGCTGTTTTGTTAGTGATATTTCTCACTGAGAAATCAAGGCCTACAGAAGGAACAGTCCTGCATGAGGCCATGGAGCCCATCCTATCTAAGGATCTAGTCTGGAGTCATCTGAGGTGGAGAGAACAGAGAGTTCAAAGTCTCGGGCAGGAGTGTGTTGACTGGCATTAGCCTAAGGAGGAGATCAACTTGGTTGGAGCAGAGTGATCCAGGGGTTAGGAGAACAGAGGGGAGAGGGGAAGACAGCGAGGTGGTCAGGCAGCTGGGACATTTGGAACCCTGCAGGCCATTTGAAGACTGTAGGTTTTACCTAGTTGTGGTAGAAGGCCTAGAAGCAGTGTGTGGTCATCTGGTGCACTTTGGCCCAAGTGGTCCTGCATGTCTTGGAACTTACTCTGTAGACCAGACTGGCCTTGAATTCTCAGAGATACGTCTGCCCTTGCCTCTCGAGTGCTGGGATAAAACTGATACATCACAATGCACGGTTTGATTAGGGTCTTTAAGTTATAAAATGTGGAGCTGTGGTGGAAGTTTGGGGGGGGGATGGGGTGTTTTTATTACATGAATTGGCAGGAGAGGTGCATGGGGAACAAACAAGTGCTTCAGCATGCTATGGAGTCCAATTTTCCCTTCTACTTTTGGATACAGGGAGTCTGGTCCTCAGTCTTGGTGGCAAGCACATTTTCTCCATTGAGCTCTCTTGCCATTCTTTGATTCTGTCTTTAAAGTATTTCATTTTTAAGAGTTCAGTTAGGGCTGGAGAGATGGCTCAGTGGTTAAGAGTATTGACTGCTCTTCCAGAGGTCCTGAGTTCAAATCCCAGCACCCACAAGGTGGCTCACAGCCATCTGTAATGGGATCTGGTGCCCTCTTCTGGTGTGTCTGAGGACAGCGACCATGTACTTATATATAATAAATAAATAATTCTAAAAAAAAAATGCAGGCAAAAAAACCCCAAAACAAACAAACAAACAAACAAAAACCCCCAAAGTTCGGTTAAAGGTCTCCTAACATTAAATGTACCACCCCAAAAAACAAAAAACAAAATAAATAAATAAATGTACCACCCTAGCCATCTTCCCTGTGCCCAGTTCAGTCCCACTGTGTACATTTACAGCATTATGCAATACTTACTAGGCTCAGGTCATTCTGAATGTCACGCAGCCCTTGTTGCCTTGCTGCTGCTTATTGGACAGCTCTCAACCCCTCCTCCATGTCTGGACCTCTAGCAACCACCACTTTTTTTTTTCAGAACCTGGCTCTCCCAGATACCACTGTGAGTGCAGTTACGTCATATTTACCTTTCTGCGTCCCGTTCGTTTCATTGGCAGAATGATCTCAGAGTTCATCCCCGTTGTAACATGTGCCAGCATTTCTCTCCTTCTCGGGCTAAATCGTATTCCAGTCTATGATAGAGCACCTGTTGTTTGCCCATTCATCTGTCATGAGCACTGGCATGGGGCAGGGTGCTGACTGGGCTCGTCTGCCCCAGAGGATTCTAAGAGGTTCCTCTGAGCTTTGTATAGGCAACAAATTTGTGGAGACCTAATGTCCTGTGAAACACAGATACAGGAGTCTGCCTCGCTGCATGATGATAAGTAGGCTGTCTCCCATGGGCCCGTCTGACCCCTTCCATCTACCACCACTGATCACCCACCTTTTCCTTCCTTTAGGGCATTAACCTATCTGGAGGCCAGCGGCAACGGGTGAGCTTGGCCCGAGCTGTCTATAGTGACGCCAACATTTTTTTGCTGGATGACCCACTGTCGGCTGTGGACTCTCACGTGGCTAAGCATATCTTCGACCAAGTGATTGGACCAGAAGGTGTGCTGGCAGGCAAGGTGAGGACACGGGAAGCTAGGAACAAAGATGAGATCTGGTCCTGGGAGAGAACAGATAGAAGGTTAAAGGGGGTGGGTAAGACCTGGAGATGTAGGAACCTGAGAATCAGGATATGATCAGGGGAATCTCATAGGGAGATCCCTAGAGATGCGGGATAGGCTCTGGCTGGGGTGGGATAAGTTGTGGATATGCCTGGCCTACGACTCCTCATGCTCACCCCATGACTATGTGTCGATGCTTGGGGTATGCCCAAGGATGCTGTAACTCAGAGCCTGCTGCCTCCTCTACAGACTCGGGTGCTGGTAACCCATGGCATCAGCTTCCTGCCCCAGACAGACTTCATCATTGTGCTTGCTGACGGACAGATTACTGAGATGGGTCACTACTCCGAACTCCTGCAGCACGATGGCTCCTTTGCCAACTTCCTCCGAAACTATGCACCAGATGAAAACCAGGAGGCCAATGAAGGTGGTCAAAAATTAGGACCCACCATCCCCAGCCTTCCCGACTCCCATCCTCTCCCAGCATCTACCTCATCTGGGGTTTCCAAGTATCCCTGGACTAGCATAGTGTGCTACTGGGGACCTTGTTCTGGGAAACGGGAGCCATATATGTGATAGGTGAATGAGACGCTCTCAGAGCCTACCTTCTGCCCTCTAACTGCGTCAGCAGCACGTGTCTTAGGGTCTGTTTTCCCATGTGTGAAAAGGACACGCGAGCTCAGACCCAGATATTTTATGGTTAAATCGTGTTGGAAGTGTACAAGTACTTGGCAAAACCATCTATTTATCAACAGGAGTTGTTAAGTAATTACTAAGACCTGGAACTATTTCGGCTAGTAGACTAGCAGAAAGCCTCTGTCAGCACAAAGCCCTGGGGCAGTGTCTGAGCTCACCAAACCCACTGCTCCCCTCTGGGTTGCCCAGGCAGAACTTCCTACCTCCACCCTCTGAGCTGGTTCTCAAGCCTTCTCTTGGTCCCTGACTAATGCCATATATACAGCAGCCTGCACGAGCATCTCCCAAGTGCTATGCCCCTCGATAAATCCTGTGACTGTTGGTGCCATGCGCTATCTATGATTATTGCTTTTTGGCTATGCCTGCCTAAGTTCCTGCTGCTCTCAAGAAAGCAGGATTTAAGTTCAGCCAGACTGACTTCGGAGCCCAAGTTTTCAGGCTTTTGAGCCCTCTTCTCTACAGTCTCCAAAGGGAAGGTTTTTTTCGTTCATTTGTTTGTTTTTATTATTTTTTTATTATTTGTTTTGTTTGCGTTGTGTAAACGCAGTTCCTTCTAGCTGGCCTTTCAAACTCTCTCCTGCTCCCTGCTCATCCGTCCATCCTAGACCTCCCAGCAGCATAGAGGATAGGCTCTCAAGGGGCTGCCCAAGGGAGCAGTCAACCTCTGTTCTTTTCCTTTCCTGCCACAGTCTTGCAACATGCAAATGAGGAGGTGCTCCTGCTTGAAGACACACTCAGCACCCACACAGACCTGACAGACACCGAGCCAGCCATATACGAGGTCCGCAAGCAGTTCATGAGGTAGATTCCCGTGAGTTCTCAAGTCCCCAGCAGGCTACATCAGGGCCTCCAAGCACCGGCAGGGAGAATACAAGTGGATATTCTCCCTGCCACTCATGTCCGGTGAGGGTGTCCGTAGTCTCCTGCCTGGGTCTGACCAGTTGCCTCCACAGAGAGATGAGCTCCTTGTCTTCTGAAGGAGAGGGCCAGAACCGGCCTGTGCTCAAGAGATATACGAGTTCACTGGAGAAGGAGGTGCCGGCGACACAGACTAAAGAGACTGGTGCATTAATCAAAGAGGAGATTGCAGAGACAGGCAATGTGAGTAGGGTGGACATGGGCTGGGGAAGAGGATTAGGTCCCCGGGGCTCGTGAAAACCGCAGCATGGCTACTCCTTACAGGTGAAGCTGAACGTGTACTGGGATTATGCCAAGTCTGTGGGGCTCTGCACCACGCTGTTTATCTGCCTCCTGTATGCTGGCCAAAATGCGGTTGCTATCGGAGCCAATGTGTGGCTCAGTGCCTGGACCAATGATGTGATGGAACATGGCCAGCAGAACAACACCTCTGTAAGGCTGGGAGTCTACGCCACCCTAGGAATACTGCAAGGTGAACACATTGGGGTGTTGTTCATCCCGTCCTATTCTCCGCCCACTCACATACCCCTGTCTCAGAACCTCCAGAACTCCACCTGGCCATTCCCTGTCTCATGGTTCCTCTGTCCTGGCTTCCTCCCCTGGGGTGAGTGACTTATCCTCTCTCTCTCCCCCAATAAGGGCTCCTGGTCATGCTGTCGGCCTTCACCATGGTGGTCGGCGCTATCCAGGCTGCCCGCCTGCTGCACACAGCTCTGTTGCACAACCAGATCCGTGCGCCTCAGTCCTTCTTTGACACGACGCCCTCAGGCCGCATCCTCAATCGTTTCTCCAAGGACGTATACGTCATCGACGAGGTTCTGGCCCCCACCATCCTCATGCTGTTCAATTCATTCTACACATCCATCTCCACCATTGTGGTCATCGTGGTCAGCACGCCACTCTTCTGCGTGGTTGTTCTTCCTCTGGCTGTGTTCTATGGCTTCGTGCAGGTGCCAGTGCGGATGGGTGGGGCGCTGAAGCACGTGGGGCAGGTGGAGCTCTAGAGTGGGCGGGGAGTGTGGGGCAGGTGGAGCTCTAGAGTGGGCGGGGAGTGTGGGGCAGGTGGAGCTCTAGAGTGGGCGGGGAGTGTGGGGCAGGTGGAGCTCTAGAGTGGGCGGGGAGTGTGGGGCAGGTGGAGCTCTAGAGTGGGCGGGGAGTGTGGGGGGGGGGGGAGCCTCTGATGTGGGCCAGGCACTTTGGTCCGCTAGGTTGTCCCTGGATTGGATCAGGGACTGTAGTCAGTTGCTTTACGTCCTTGAAATTCCCTTATCTAATTTGAAAAACAGACTCTTAGCATCTACTTCCTAGGGATAACATGAGGGTGATATGTGTGTTCATAAACTGGCAGCCCTGGTGCCCTTTCTGATTGGCTGAATTTTATTTTATTTATCTATTTGTGGGATGTGTGGGGGTGAGGTGGGAGTGTATTGCACATGCATGTCTGTGTGCATAAGTGTGTGTGTATTTGTGGAGGCCAGAGGTCAATGTCAAGTGTCTTCCTCAGTCTTGGCCCACCTTATATTCTGGGACAGAGAATCTCATTGGAGCTTCATTTATCCAGCTAGGCTGACTGACCAATGAGCTTCAAGGATCTGCCTGTCCCCACTTCCCCTATGCTGGGGTTACAGGTGTACACTGCCATGCCTGGATTTTTATTGTGGGTGCTGGGAAATCTTATATGACAGAGCACGCTACTGAGTGAGCTTTCTCCTCAGTCTCCTATACCTATAGACATTATTTGAGTAAATCACCATGAACGATTGGGAGACCCTGTCCTTGGTATGCATGCAGCGTTCAGCAACAGCTTGAGCTCACTGGGGTCTTTCTCTTGAGGAAGTAGTCAGTTCCTACAAGGAGCTGGAAGTGCAGCCTCTGGGTAAAGAACTTCCCATGTACCCATCCTGTGTGGGCCTGACTGTCTTGGGACCCACAGAATCCAGGCTGGAAGATAGAGGCAGAACCGTAGTTTTGTGGGATTAACCCTTAAACAACTAGGGAGCGGTAAGAGGGACATTTTCAGGGGGATAAAAAAAAACCACAAAATTATCTTTGCAAAGTCATTTGAATATGATCACATATCTAGGATCTTTAAGTAGAACAAGAAATCTTACTGCTTGGGGGGATTAAACAAGATGGTATCATGGACTGTGAAAGATGAGGAGACAGGAGGCAATCAGGGAGAGCTTCCTGGAGGAGGCAGCCTGGCTGGCTGAGCAAAGCCGGTCGGAGGGGAAGTGTATAATGTATGTCTGGAATCTGTTCTCCAAGGGAGCCTAGGAAAAGACAGCAAGGTTTGTGGGAAGAGCGGGGCCCGGAGGAAGAAGCACAGGAGATTGTTTGGAGGACATGCAGGGCCCAGTTGGTGTCTGGATGATGTTCCTGACTGGAGTTCTCTTCCCATCCCTGACTAGCGCTTCTATGTGGCCACATCGAGGCAGCTGAAGAGACTGGAATCCATTAGCCGCTCGCCCATCTTCTCCCACTTCTCGGAGACAGTAACTGGCACCAGTGTCATTCGGGCCTACGGCCGAGTCCAAGACTTCAAGGTCCTCAGTGATGCTAAGGTGGATAGCAACCAGAAGACCACTTATCCTTACATCGCCTCCAACCGGTCAGGAGCCTCCCTTTCCTCCACAGGTGCCCACGGGCGCTCTTTGGTTCCGGGTGGGCTCCGGCACGCCCTCCGTTCTTGTTCATTTCCTCCCTCTTGGTCCCTATAGGTGGCTGGGTGTCCACGTGGAGTTTGTGGGGAACTGCGTGGTGCTCTTTTCCGCGCTGTTTGCAGTGATCGGGAGAAACAGCTTGAATCCAGGGCTTGTGGGTCTTTCCGTGTCCTATGCCTTACAGGTAAGGTCGGGCCTAGAACTCTAGGCTTGGCCACCACTGAGGCAGAGGCTCACCAGCATTGGCTGAGTATCTTCCTCTGCTCCCCCTCTCATCAGCCCCAGCGGGGTTCTCAAAGCCTGGATCTCTCAGCCAGGCACTGCTAGCAATGGAGGCTGACACAGGCTGGGGAGGTCTTCCTAGCAGGAAGAAGAAAGGGTGACGAGGGGCAGGGAGATGTAGTTCATTGGTAGAGCATTTGCCTAGCATGTGTAAGGCCCTAGGTTCAAACCCAAGTACAAGAAGGAAGGAAGGAAAGAAGGGAGGAGGGGAAAGAGGGAGGGAAGGAGGGAGGGAAGAGAGGTACCCAGATCTTTAAGGAATTTCCCTGTCTGAATGATCTTGGAGCTTGGTCCAGACAGAACTGTCATGTCTGGGCGAGATGTGGGTCAACCTGACTGAGGTGTGAATACAGGACATGTGTGGCCAGATGGCATGGTGTAGTACATGCCTTCAGGGAAGCTACAGCCAGCTCTTTGTGGCCTTGGCCTCTTCACTGAAGAACCAACCAACCAACTGCAGACAGAAAACACTTGAGAAGGCTGGGAGCGATGGTACTACGTGCCTGGAATCCTGGCACTTGGGAGGAAGCGAAGGCAGGAGGATTACTGTGAATTCAGTGCCAGTCTGGCCTATAGAGTGAGACCCTGTCTCAAAACAAAGCAAAAACCTTCCCCCAAAACAATCTGAAAAAAAAATTTCAGAAGCTGAAAAAAAAAAAAAAAAGCAGAAAACAAACAAAAAACAAGATGGCTTCATTGTGCCTCTGAATACCTGCAGGCACTGACAGGAAGGTGTTGTGCTAGGAGCCTGAAGTAATCTAGACACCACTGACAGCATCAGGAGGCTGTGAGTGGCTCTCGTGTGAATCATACGCAGTTCTGTGTGAAGGACTGAAGTATATGTGGAGTTAGGTATAGTCCGAGGTCCCAGAACCAATGCCCTGCGGATGTGGAGGAGTAAGGGATGACTGTAAGCACATCAGGTGACTGGAGCCTGGAATTGGAGGTCACCCTGACACCAGCCTGTGTGGTCAAAGAGTTATACAACCTGCAAATGGGATTTTTGTAAGGCAAATCACATTGTCCAGGCCTCAGGTGGCTCGGATCTGAATGCATTGGTAAACAAAACCGAAGCCGACAGGCCCGTTTGCTCAAACCTTAATGTGCGTGTGACTCATTTGGAGATCTTGTTAAAACGTTCATCTTCGCTCAAGAGGTTCAGTTCTGAGCCCTAGCTGGGATTCTGCATTTCTGTCAGGGCTTCTTGGTAGCACAGGACAGTCCTTAGACTGGCCACACCGACAGATTCGGGGAGCATGTGTGGAATGAAGCGTCTCAGAACTACTGACTCACACACTGCATTTTGACAGGATGCTCAGAGAAGACTAATGCATATTAAAGTCTGAGAGGCACTGAGAAAGACTGTCCTCCACCAAGTCTGCATCGTCACCGCCTGAGGCACAGTTGAGATTAGACGCCTAGTCAGCATACACCTGTAGGTCTGAGACGGAATGGGATTCCACTGATCAAGAAAGAGAGTCACAGCAGGCAGGGTATGGTGAAAGGAAGGAAGGAAGAGGGCTGGAGAGATGGCTCAGTGCTTAAGAGCACTGACTGATCTTCCAGAGGTCCTGAGTTCAAATCCCAGCAACCACGTGGTGGCTCACAACCATCTGTAATGGGATCCGATGCCCTCTTCTGGTGTGTCTGAAGACAGCTACAGTGTACTTATATATAATAAATAAATAAATCTTAAAAAGAGAAGAGAGAGAGAGAGAGAGAGAGAGAGAGAGAGAGAGAGAATATATGCAAACCGGCCAGTCACTGCTGGGTTCCTCCCATAACACAGTTCTTCTGTCCAGGTGACCTTGAGTTTGAATTGGATGATACGGACGATGTCCGACCTGGAGTCTAATATCATAGCCGTGGAGAGAGTCAAGGAGTACTCTAAGACGGAGACTGAGGTGAGTCCCAAGAGGAGCCCTGCAGCAGAGGGTAGAGATTTTTCATAGTTCGGACCTCTTCATGCCCAAAAACTGGACCATCCCTAAGCTCTTAGAGTCAAGCAGGCCATCTTTTGATCCCCGGACTGTGTGGTCCACGCCCACTCACAGTGCTCTGCCTTATATGATCTGCCCTCTGATTTGATCTCCCTTTGTTTCCCGTCAGCTGCTGTCCTTTTCGCCTCCCACAGATGGTCTAGAGTCTACCTACGCCCCACCAGGGCTGCTTTCAACCCATCCCTGTCCTTGCCTACAGAACCCCACCTGCCCACATCATACCTGCAGCTAAGGTGTAGTTGGTGAACGAAATCACTACAGTTCCTTCAAGTTCCTACCCACCCTCTCCCGCCGGTATCCCTGATTCACTTCCCAAGAAGTCTGTAACTTTCTCTTTTTTTAAGATTTATTTTATGAATATAAGTACATTGTCACTGTCTTCAGACCCACCAGTAGAGGGCATCAGTTCCCATTACAGATGGTTGTGAGCCACCATGTGGTTGCTGGGGTTTGAACTCAGGACCTCTGGAAGAGCAGTCAGTGCTCCTAACCACTGAGCCATCTCTCCAGCCCCATGAATTCATTGCAAGCTGTGATCTATACATGTTCTACTCCCTCATCCCAGACTTTGCCTGCTACAGCTTGCTTGCCAGGAAAACAGCTCGCTCACAGCCTACCGGGCTCCAGTCTAAGAGACCTTTGCTCTCTTTCAAGAACCCTTGCTCTGATTCAACACCAGCTACGTGGTTTCCAGATGAAACTACCCACTCTTCTGCTTGGGATTCTCTGTGATGCAGGGCTTGGGCCTGGTCGACCTTCACTGACACCCACCCCCCACTTACTTGTTCCTGGCCTCCCTGCTAGCTCTACCTTCCCAGCATACACCTAATTCCTGAGATATCCATGTCTCATGTCTCTTTACAGCCAACATGTCCTGTGTATGCACACAACTAGTTGCTTTATTCCAAACGATGCTGTTCTCAGTCCTGATGTCGATTTCTGCCTTTAGTATTTCCTGGGGAGAGCTATCTGTATGAGCTGCTGCTGTTGGTTCTGCTGCTCCCTACTCCCTCCCCCTTTGTCCCCCTCTCCCTCCTTTCCCTTCTGTCCCTCTTCTCCACTCTCCCCTCCCCCTTTCCTCCTACTCCCTTCTTCCCCCCTCTCCTCCCTCCCCCTTTCTCCTCCTGCTCCTCCTCTTCCTCTTTTTCTTCACCCCCAGTGCTGGTGCTGGAACCCAGGACCTCACACATGCTAGACAAGCATTCTGCCACTGGGCAGCATCCCTAGCCCTTGGATTTTCGGAGATGATTTAGCTCAGACTCACACTTACTCCTGTCTCCTGGGGGTTGTCACTTCATGTGTGTGCCACTCGTCCTCAGCTTCCCTTGCAGCTTTCAGTGCCCACTGTGTGGCTTCCCTATCCAGAAGCAAGGTCGGCTTCATGGGTCCACAGCCTGAGCCGCCACACGGGTTCCCATTCTTAGAAGGGTTCTATCCCTAACGCTAAATAAGCCTGGTGTGCTGTCTCACGCCTATCATCTCTGCACTCGGGAGGTGACAGAGTCACTGTCCCTGTACTGCAGAACACAAATAGCAAAACGGGATTCCTCTTGTCAGTCGTGAGCTTCCTCCTGCCTTGTTCCCTCAACTCCTTCAAGTTACCTCTCTCCTATCTTGAACAATGCGTAGAAGGACAACCCCAAGTTCTCCTGGGCCCAAGAGCTCACTTGTTTCACTACAGACGTGCTTACATAGAGGTCATATGTCCTCCTGTGCAAGCTGGAACGAAAGCCTTCCAGAACAAGAGATCTGTCTCACTGGTGATACTTAGAATTAAAGAATAAATAAATGTGACGAAAGGAGGGGCTAATGCAGGCAGGGAGAGACCCTCACAGCAGGGGCAGGACTGCCAGATTTTGAAGAAACACTTGGGGGAGCGAAATCAAAGGGAAAAGGCTGGGGGGGTGTGGCCCAGTGGTATCATGCTTGCCTGGCATGTATGAGGCCCTGTGTTTCTTTTATGAACAAAAGTCAAAGGATGCAATGATTCCCTAAACCACATGGTGCCAGGCCTCTCTCCAAGGCACCATGGTGGGTGAGGATTGAGGTGTCTGGAAAGAGGTGGGGCTGAATAGTAGTGGAGGGCTTGTAGTCTATCACCCCCCTGAGAACAGGAAAACCCAATTGTCTCCTGCTAGGCCCCCTGGGTGTTGGAGAGCAACCGTGCTCCAGAAGGCTGGCCCACGAGTGGGGTGGTAGAGTTCCGGAACTATTCGGTGCGGTACCGCCCGGGCCTCGAGTTGGTGCTGAAGAATTTGACTCTGCATGTGCAGGGTGGGGAGAAGGTACTTATGTCTGGGGACATTGCCACAGCCCTTGTGGGGAGAACCGGGATATCTCTTGGCTGCTGATGGAAACCTGGAGGTGCCCCTGACAACCCTTCCCATGCCCCACAGGTAGGCATCGTGGGCCGCACTGGGGCTGGCAAATCTTCCATGACTCTCTGCCTATTCCGAATCCTGGAGGCCGCAGAGGGTGAGATCTTCATTGACGGGCTCAATGTGGCACACATTGGCCTCCACGACCTGCGTTCACAACTCACCATCATCCCTCAGGTAGAAGCCTGCTGAGCCCGGGGTGTTGTGTCCCCCGTGGTGTTGTGTCCCCCGTGGTGTTGTGTCCCTGTCTGTCCATCCCGTCCCTATGTCCTATGTGCCCCCACTTACTCCCTCTGTCCTGTCCTCAGTTGTGCCCCCCCACCCAAAGAAAAACCTTTGGGAACTTAAGAATTGGGCCTTAAGGCATGGTTGGGGCGGTGCTTCCACATCCGGAAACACAATCAACACAAGAGCCACCCAGGCACACAACTAGAACAGCAGATACCCTGGGCAATCAGGATTGCCCTTTGGGCTCAGCAACTGGGGAAGGACCACAGGATCCTCCCAAGCACAATAATGCTGAGGTGTCCTGTTTTTCTCTCCCAGTTGCACAGTTCCAAATGGCACAGCCTTTTCTGGCTCCTTAGTGTGTGTGTGTGTGTGTGTGTGTGTGTGTGTGTGTGCGCGTGTGTGTGTGCGCGCGTGCGCGCGTGCGCCTTATGCTGAATAGACACTTCAGACAGATTAAGTGGCACTGGTTCCTGCATCAGCAGAGGACTTAGCAACTGGCCAAGCAGAGGTTTATCACTCCCCAACAGATAATTTTTCATCACCCACCCAGATAAAGTCCTCCTTCTGGAGGACTGAGGGCAGAACAGAGAGCCGTTGCTTGAATTGCTTTTCTTCTTCATGCTCCTGGAACTCCCTATAGGATCTAAGCTACTTCTCTCTGATCGTCCTATGTCTCCAGGACCCCATCCTGTTCTCGGGCACGCTGCGCATGAACCTCGATCCCTTTGGCCGTTACTCGGACGAGGACATCTGGAGGGCCCTGGAGCTCTCCCACCTGAGCGCATTTGTGAGCAGCCAGCCGACAGGCCTGGATTTCCAGTGCTCTGAGGGTGGGGATAATCTCAGGTAGGCGTGGAAATGGACATGGCAGGAATGCTGCCTCACACTAGGGACCCTGTGGGGACTGGAGAGAAGCCAGACCACCCCTGATCCACACAGGCATGTGCCTCAGCCAGAGTTGCACAGGGGTGTGATTTTGTATGAAGTATATTCTCGGCAGGGTGCCTCCCAACGGGCTCTTCGCACAAGGCTCACTTTCCAGCTTAGGAAACAAACTCAGAGAGGGCAGAGGGTTAGCCAAAGTTGCACAGCTGAGTGGGGCACGCCCAGGATTTGAACCCGCTCTGGTTCTCATCTAATTCTATCCCAGTGACATTCAGACCCAACAATCCCGCCCTTGCTGGAATCTTCCGGGCTCCAGGGTCCTGTACCTGTGGAACAAGTGAGAGATAGGCCATGCTACACCGGAAAGACAAGCTATCTGCCAGGATGAAGTGGTCAGCTCAGGAATGTACAAAGCGAACTTTCTCTGCATTTCCTGTGTCCCCTACCCCCACCCTCGGATTCCATGGCCCAAGCCCCAAGGCTGTGTGTTCCCGGGATTGGCAGCCCATGCTCTGCTGGAGAGACCTTTCCAGCCTGTTTTCTCTCTGATCTGCTTTCTCTGGACTTCTCCAGACAGTTTCTCTCTCTCTCTCTCCTCTCTCTCTCCTCCTCTCCCTCCTCTCCCTCCCTCCTCCCTCCTCCTCCTCCCTCTGCCTCTCTGCCTCTGCCTCCCAAGATGAGACACCACACCTGGTTGTTATTTTCCACTTTCAGCACAGCTCTGTCCAGAGTAGCTAAAATTCGAGTCTGAAAGAGCCAGATGTGGCCAGTCAGTGGCTCGACTTTGAAGGAAGCCGCCTTGGGTCTTTTCTGTGAGAAGCACTTAGCCTACATGCGCTCCTGTGAAGTGTCAACGAGTTCTCTCCCCTTTCTGCCCTCTTTTCTTTTCTTACTTTTTCCTTTGGGTGCTAGGGTCGAACCCAAGACCTTGCACATGCTCAGAAACACTCTACGGTGACCTACATTCCTAACCCTTTCCCCCCCATCTTTATATTCAGCACATACTCATGTTTCAAAACTTGAAACAAACAAACAAAAGGTCACATCTGACCAGTGCTTAATGTTTTGCAGTATTCAAAGTACCTTGGCCTCCACCATCTCACTTAATCTTTACTGTTGCCCCACGGACCGGAAATAGAAATGGAATTACTTGCCCAAAATTGCATGGGCAGCCAGAGACAGGGCAAGGGACTCAGGGAAGTGTGAGACTTTTGTCCCCATTACTTTCATTGCTTCATCACAAGGCTCTCTCAAGTTGAAAACGTGTGATGCAGGTCTGATCCCAACCAGCTGCCAAAAGCGAGTTCAGTGTTCGAGGACAGCCTTGCCTGGGGATATAGCTCTCGCTTAGTGAATGTGAGGTCTGGGTTCAACTCCCAGTACAGCGCCTCCTCTCTGCCTTTAAAAAGTCCGTAAGGGTAAATGTGTTCCTTTAATTGGCTTTTACTTACATAAACTCATGGGGTGTGGCTGGTGGCAATAGGTGCTCTCTAATCCCTGTCTCTAGGGCCCCTGGCTGTCTGCTGGTCCCCAGCACTTCTCCCAGAGTGTCTGTAGCCCTT
>NC_046162.1:51195010-51305010 GCF_011064425.1 Rattus rattus
GCTTTTCTATATGCCCGGGGTTGGCCTATGCCGCAGGACCATTTGTTAAAGGTTAATCGCTTTTTGTTGGCAGGGCTATTTCTGCCTAGGATGTTTATGAGTGTATGGAAGGCGGCTTCCATCCTTCTCATAGAGCAAGTACGAAAGCACAAATGTCCAAATTATTCTGCCTCTCCTCGGTGCTAAGAAAAGGTCTCTCTGCTGTGCTCTCTGATTTATTAGGCCAATTTGGCATGACGTCTGCTTTGTGAGGTGCTAGGAGGCCCTAAAGCAAACAGGAGATTCATTCAGCATCCTTCCCAGCTAAAGATCTGAGGGTGTGAGGCCGTGCTTCCTCTTGGAAGTTTGCTTCTGAGCTCACTGAGAGCATGACAGGTGCTGAAGGCTCAGTTGTGTCAAGTAAATAGGATAATCAAAAACTGTGGTTAATAGGGGATGACCTCTATGTAGCTGGCTCAGCGACTCCAGGGAAACCAAGTGACCGCTGTCAACTGGGAGGGAAGGTGTCACACAGAATCCATCTCCAGACCTACCGACAGGGTGAGACAGTGACACTCACAACAGGGCATGAGTGCTGCTGCTGCAGCAGCACGGGGTGGCAGACACTCAGCTGGGGAGCTGGTCCCCTTTCCTCCACAGTGCCAGCCCCATGGCACTTTACAGCAATTTGAACGCTCTATGATTAGAATACAGTGCTGTTTACAAGGGCAAAATGAGAGAAAATGGGCTTGGTCAGTTAATGTTTAATTTTAATAATTCCTGTTATGTTTAAAGAGTCAACAACACAGGAGGAAATGTCTTCTATGAATGTTTACATGGGTGAACACATGCTTTAAATATGCAGTGGAGGAGAGGTGCATTCAGTTAACAAAGTTTAAAAGAAAATCCCTCGTTATCAATTACACAAAGCATATAAAAATATTTCTCTGAATGCATAGATTAAGACTCGGAACTCCCCTAAGAGCAACCATGCAGTTTCATCCCACTGCCAGAGACACTGACCCCAGAGGACTGTGGCAAAGGACAGGACACTGGGCAGAGCCATGGGGGACATGACCTTTGGTCACTCTGAAGTGCTCGATTGCTCTTCTGTCGCCCACCTCCCAGCCAAATCCCACTGCTTCTCAGAATCTCTAATCAACTAGGGTGGCTGAAGGAGTCTGAACCCCAGGAATTTAGACATGAATTAATACTGAGTTTATTTCTTCCAAGATAGAATCACAGTTAACTGAATTACTAAAGTTTTTCAAAGCAAATTAGAGGAAAAAAGGTTAGTACACTAAGTAAAGTAGTTTCTGTTTGGTTGAAACGCAAGGGAGGTGTCTTCAGTAAAGCACTTGGGGGAAAGGGTGATGAGCAACGGCCACTCTGCTATGTAGACGCTCTACGGGGGGTCACCAGCTGTGCCAGGGGCGGGTACCATGCAGTCACTCCACAGTGACCCCACGACACTGGCTTTGAAGAACACTCAAGCTCATTTCGGCACTCAGGCGGCAGTGGGAGGCCATTACCTCAGCACAATGCTCTCTTCCAGTGCATCTGCATGTTTCCAGTCAACTGCAGTGTTCTAATAAAATTAATACCCAGGAAGTTAAGTTTCTTTGGAAACTATAGGCACTATGGGGAAAAAGCTTAAGACAGCAGGGATCCTGGTCAACCCTACTCCAGCCCTGCGCTCCTGCTCCTCTATGTGGGCCAGGTCCTTTCTAAAGTTAAGCAAACAGAGGCTTGTCAACCTTAATGATGCCAAGGAGGGGAAGACTCTTGAATGACTCTTGGAGAAGATTCGTACCCCACGCTCCGGAGTCTAATCAGGTCCTCACAACTGACTGTGGAGGTAACGGGGAATTCCTAAGATTGAACGATTTGTTTACAAAAGCAACAGACTTCAGAGTTATGTAAAAACCCTAATAATTTCCAAAATAACCTTTATCTTTGATACAAAAATAAAGATGCTAACTCCTTTAGTTCGGTTTCCCACAATAACCTTTAAAACAGCAACAAATCCAGGCTCAAAAGTTGCTCTTCGGTCCTGGGGGGTGAGAGTGATGGACGGACCAGCAGTTTGTGCTCTTCTTGGATGGCGCAATTAAACAGGGGTGACAGGAGCGGCCTCAGAGCAAGGTGGTGGCCCCTTTAGAAAGCATTAGAGAGCCCTCTAGTGACTGTGGAGGGGAGATGTGAAGATGACTGTGAAACAGCCGTAGTCATGAGTGGTCATAAAAGAAAACTGGGGGAGGGGAAGCTCTTTTGGTTAACAGCCTATTTACAATTAGGTAACTATATTTTTAAATACTTTAAACCTGAGTAACGTTTATAAATATGCTATATGAGACCTCACAGCCACAGGTCGCACCGGAATCCCTTTGTCCAGTACCTGTGCTTGCTTTCTTTCCCCAGTCTTCCTCCCTAGTCAGTTCAAAATTTCTTGAGTGTCATGAGCATGCAACACCAAGAGAAACGCGCCCGGCCCTTCAGGCGCACTGTCAACAGGAGTGGCTAGAAATAGGTCCACACTCTCAGTTTCTGCTTCGACAACTCTCTAGATTCCGCACGTAAAACACTGGCTCTCGTACCTTGGGCTGCTGCCTCTCAAGACGATTTTCCAGCTGCTCGGAGATTCAGCAATAGGGTTATTGTGCACCAAGAGGCTTGGAAGAGCAGCACCGCTGCTGGGGGTCGGGGTTCCCGCCTGCCCAGGCAGGATGTTAATGAACACTGCGCAGTGGCACCGGGGGCCCTGGCGGGCATCCGAGGCTTTGGGATCAATGGCTTGTCCTTTGGCCCAGAGGTGACACCTACTGTCACAATACTCAGTGATAGAGTATTGTCCCTGCTGCATTAGTATGTCAGTTTTGAAGCTCTCCGGTTGAAGCAAGGCCTCTCAGTCAGTGAGGATGCAGGGTTTCTAAAC
Source organism: Rattus rattus (assembly GCF_011064425.1). Taxonomy (NCBI): domain Eukaryota; kingdom Metazoa; phylum Chordata; class Mammalia; order Rodentia; family Muridae; genus Rattus; species Rattus rattus. Next base: position 51,197,925 of record NC_046162.1, read on the forward strand.
AGAAAATTATTCTCACTTATTGTGAGAACCAGTTCCAGCTCCTGGAAGTCCTGGAGTCGTGCAACATCTTTGTCCTAAAACAAAATGGGGCAATGAATTAAAATTTTCTTTTCATTTAGTCAACTCTTTTATTATATTTGTTTGTGTATACACGTTTGAGTCATAATTCACATGTGGAGGTCAGACGGCAACCTGTGGGAATTGGTTCTTTCTTTCCACCATGTGGGGCCCTGGAACAGAACCCAGGAACCAGGAGCTTGATGCTGGAGAGAGCCCATAGCTGGCTGGAGCATCACAAAGACGCCAGGTGGGCCACATATCATCATATGGCATAAGGCAAGCCTCACAGGTCACCATGGGCACAACTGAAACAGGCCCATGTACCATCCTGCTCTCTTCCAACCTTCAAAAGTGCCAGCCAGTGTATTAGAGTATGATAGTTCACACCTTTAATCCCAGCAGGCAAGAAGCAGAGGCAGGAGGACTACCATAACTCCAAGGCTGGCCTGGGACACACAACTAATACCAAGCAAGCTAGGGCTACACATCAAGACCTTGTCTCAAAATAAATACATACATAAATGAGTAAACTAGGGCTTCTCTGTGGACTCAGATGAAGGGAAAGAAAACTTATGGATTACAGTTAGGTCGGAGCTGGAGCTCAGAGCCTTGCACATAACAGCACATGCTTTAACCCAGAGCCAGGGCCTTGGCTCTCCTTAATCCTTTTCTATTGGCTCCCCCTTAAGCTATGACTCAATAAACAAGTAAGAAGTCAGCTATGTTTGAAATACAAACAGCAGCCACTCATACTGAACAGACTTTTCTTACCTTTCTTAACAGAGTATTGGGTAACTTTCTTATCTTTTCCACTTGGTCTGGATTAACACCCAGCTCACAGCAACTCACTCTGAGCAGTTCTTGGTAGGTGAGTTCCTGTCGATCCAGTTCAATTTCAATGAAGTCATTTTCACGAAGAGATGGGTTCTGAATCCTCACCTTGAGTACCAGCTCTAGAAAATGAGAAAGAGAGTGTAATATAGCACAGAGCATGTAATGTAAGGTCTGTGGCGCTCACTGAGAAAACCCAGTCTCGTCTACTGACTAGACTCTGGGTTTGTTTACAGCCTTGTGCGGCTCTGCTGGGCCTCTGCACTGTCTTCTCTGCTATGGTTCACCAAGCAAAAAGGTGCAGCAGCCGCCCTGCTCACAGATGTCTCTCATCTCTGAGCACCAATTACACATGAGTAGGAAAAGAGCAAAGGCAAGATGTGCTGCATGAAGAGGTGACAGGATCCAACCACCATGATCTAAAGTTACTTAGGAAATATATGGTGCTCCTTGAAATAGAGAGTGAAGGAGGCGGGTGTGGATTGGGGCTCCCACTTACAATCCTAGCAACAGGAGGTGGAGAGAAGGACACAGGTTTCAGGATAGCCTGGACTACATAGACACTGTCCCAAAACACGAAACAACTTATCCTAGCAAGTCAGGAGGCAGAAACAGGCAGATCTCTGAGATTTCCATGCCAGCTTGGTCTACACAGTGAGTTCTAGGTCAGATTAGGATACATACCCAAATCAACAAAAACAAAACAAACAAACAAACAAACAAAAAAACAACTACCAAATCAAAATAAAACAGCAAAGGGACAACAGCAAACAGCTGCATCTAAGCCTGACTTGAAATACTGCACCTTAATAAGGGAGTAGTTCCTCCATGGAAAGATAACACTACTACTACTCATGATCAGAGTTAAAAGCGATCTGCCCTCATATTCCAAACCCACATGTCATGGCAACTCAAGCCAGCTATTTACATACATTTGGCAACTCTGTCTTGCTCTTTAAGGAAGAATTTCTCACAGTATCATGGGTCACCAACAATAGCAGGTACAGGACTAGGTTTTCAAAACTAGGAAGTTAATTATAAGTGAAAAGAAAAGTAAGAGTACACTTGACTCTATGGATTTTACTGGAATTAGAACTGTCTGTATGAACATGTGGTTTCCAATGTCCCCAAAATGATACCGACAGCCAGGCATAGTGGTGTGTACTTTAATCCTAGCACTTAAGAGGCAGAAGCAGGCAGACCTCTATGAATTCAATACTAGCTTATTCTACAGGGTGAGCTTTGGACCAGGCAGGAAGAACACAGTAAGATCCTGCCCCAAAACAAACACATGCACATAACAAGAAATATACATGTGAGTATGTATATCCATGTGAATAATGGATGTATTTATACACGTACAGACATATATACACAAACACTTGCACGCTCTCTCCTGTCCTGTTCCTTCTCCACGCCTTCTTTTCCTTTCTTAGTCTCTACTTAAGTCTAGAACTGTCACATCTATAACAATGAGGACACCTCGTACCCACATCCTGGCTTCTAAATCCAATTCTCTACACTCCCCTCCACCCTACAGAACACGCAGAACTCCCGGGAGAAATGGTGGCTTACCGTGCTGGCATGGGGAAATGACACTGTAAGTGAGGAATATCTTGTTGCACTAGAACAATGGGCATGTGCCCACAGGACAGAGCCAGCAGAAAGGGGTTACCACGGGCTAAGTCAGGAATAATCTGAATATCAAAAGCACGACTGTATCAAAGTGCAGCACACCAAGTCTGATATGAATCACTAGCCCAGGCTGCTGAGACGGCTCAGCAGTGAAGAGTAGTGGCTGCTCTTCCTGGAGACCTAGGTTCAATTCCCAGAATTCACAGGGTGGCTCACAACTGTCTATAACTCATTCCAGAGATCCGATGCCCTCTTCTGGCCTCTGAGGACACCAGACATACATACATACATACATACATACATACATACATACATACATACATACAGTATACTGAGATACATGCAGGCAAAATGCCCAAAAGGAAAAAAAAAAAAAAAAAGACAAAAAGAAAGGACCTTAAGTTCACACGGCTATAAATGAGAAGAAACGTCCTTTATTTGCTTTTAATTTATTTTATTCCCCCAGACTGGAATTACGTAAGGTTGTGAGCTGCCATGTGGGTTCAGGAAATCGAACCCAGGTCTTCTGAAAGAGCAGCCAGTGCTCTTATCTGCTAAACCATCTCTCCAGCCCCCTTTTTATAGGATAAAAGTCCTTTTTTATAGGATAATACCAAGTAATAAACAAGGAAAGAGTGACAGTAAGCCATATTCCACCAAACAACTGCTCTGAACCCTTCCTTCATTACAGAGGTCAAGAACGATGGGAAGACAGGGCTAGGAGGCGGACCACCTTTTAAGAACACTTGCTGTTTTTCCAGAGGACCAGAATTTGGTTCTCAGGACCCATATCAAGTAGATCAAACTGTCTGCACCTCTAGTTCCAGGAGATCTGACCCTCTTCAGCCTGATATTACATATACATGGCATACTTACACAAAGGCAAAATACTCCTATACATTAAAAAAAATTTTTTTAAATTAATCCTTTCTTCAAAATTATTTTATGTGTAATACCTATAGATATGCATGTGTATAATGTGTATACAGGGCAGAAGAGGGCATTGGACCTCCTGGAACTGAAGATACAGACAGTCGTGTGTTACAGTGTGGATATTTATATTGGAACCAGAGTCCTCTGCCAAGCTCCATAAATAAATTTCTTTTTCTCCCTATTTCTTCTGGTTTTGGTTTTTTACTTGTTTTTGTTTGTTTGTTTGTTTGGGTTGGTTTGGTTTTTGTTTTTCAAGACAGGGTTTTTCAGTGTATTAGCCCTGGATGTCCTGGAACTCACTTCTAGGACACTGGCTGGCTTCAAATTCACAGAGAGCTGCCTGCCTTTGCCTCCCAAGTGTTGGGATTAAAAGCATATGCCATACCACCAGGCCTGACCTGAATAAATCTTCCTTTTAAAAGAGAGAGAGGGTTGGGGATTTAGCTCAGTGGTAGAGCACTTGCCTAGCAAGCGCAAGGCCCTGGGTTCGGTCCCCAGCTCCAAAAATAGAAAAAAAAAAAAAAAAAAAGAGAGAGAAAAGAAGGTTGCGGTGCACCATTAATCTCAGCACTTCAGAGGCAGAGGTAGGCAAATCTCTGAGTTCAAGGCTAGCCTGGTCAACAAAGTAAGTTCCAGGACAGCCAGGGCTACACAGAGAAACCTTGTCTGAACAAAATAAGAGGGGGATGGGGGAGTATGTGCATAAAGGGATGGAGAATGTTTCAGATTTAATAATAATAAAATGGCATAATAACCAAATACAATATGTTATTAAGACAACTGGCAGAATTTAAATATAGGCTATTACAGTTTAGATCAGTATGAACTCAAAGTTGCATTTCCTAAACTTAATAGTTGTACTATAGTTATATAAGAGAAAATTCTTGTTCCTAGGAATGATAGAAAAGGAATAATAAAAAAAGTATATAGCTTTTGAACCTTGAGTGAAGAGAGTCCCCTCCCTTAGACAGATCTTGGAACTGTCCCTAATTTTGCAAGTATACCCTAACTAAATAAAGAAACAGACACCACTCTCTTGCTGCAGAGGCCGTGTGCATACCTTGCATATTAAATGGAAATGCTCCGGTGAAGAAAAATGGCTGGAATGCTGGCGCTGGTCCTGCATATGTCCCATTTTGAGGCTCCAGAGACACCGGTGGCTTGGATGGGACAGAGAACAGGGAGCGGTTCTGACTCACTGGTGGCTGACAGACAGGACCAGGTTTTGTGCTTTCTGGTGTTCTAAGTATGGCAGAGGGGGCAGAAATATCACCATTTTGGACCAATGCCAAAGAGGTGTGGTCCCTAGGGAAGGCTCCTAGCAGAGGGGGCTCTGTGGGGGGAAGCAATGGAGGTGAGCCCTCTGCAGGGGGAGACATTGGAGGTGGGGAGGGGCCCCCATTCTGCAGCTGGGTGGCGTCTTCTGCTGCAGGGGTGTAGATGAAAGGGAAGGCTGGGTTGGCCAGATAGTTGGGAACGAAGGGCAGTTCCGACTCCTTCTTCAGCTGGGGGATCTCCTCATCATCATCAGCTTCTTCCACTTGAAAATAGAAAAATACAGAACATAAAACTTACTAAAGAAAGGAGCATGGTGGAAACTAGTGTTGTCGTCTGAGCTGTGGCCCACATTTTGGTCAGGACTGACTGACTGCCTCTTCAGGTCAGAAGAGAAAGAATATTTCATTAGGCTTATGACTATCATTTTTACTATTGTCACGTTTACAAATTTTAAAAAAGTATAATATTGGCCTTCTAGAAAAAAATGCAATCACAACTTTGGCATAGTAGTTAACTTAAAAAAATAGGACCAGTTATCTGATTAGTGTCAATGTGGCCAATAACAGCACATCTTGAAGGGTCCCCAAACAGACTCACCTCCCATAATCTTCCTGATTTCTCTCCTTGATGTTAATTGTACCGGCATTTCTCCTTTCGTTGTAAGAATCTCTCTGTCAGCTCCCGATTGTAACAGGTAGGATACCACCTGCCCATGGTTGCGTTTACATGCCCAGTGCAAACAGGTCCTGTCCCAAAGAAAAGAGAGAGTGATTGAGAAAGAGAAGAAATGACTCGAGCTTTCAAATGATAAACGTCAGTAAATACATACACAGAAGCTTGTTAGACTTCAGCGAGAGCCGAGAAGCCAGGCTAGCAACTCGACTTTTCACTTCGCAGAGTAGATGATCAAAACATGAACATACCCCGGCATGGTGGTGCACACCTTTAATCCTAGCACTTGAGGGGCAAGAACAGTTGGAGTCTATGAATTTAAGGGCAGCCTCATATACAGAGTGAGTTCCAGGCCAGACAGAGTTCCATAGTGAGACCCCCATCTCCAGTAATAACATTTTAATATTCTTAAATTTTATTTTTTAAGTTTCATTCTTGAGTCTGAAGCTGTTAATGACTACGTGCTTGCCTAGAATGCACAAAGCCTACCTGGTTTCAATCCTAGCACTGTAAAAATATAGTTGTAATTTCTAGTCCACAGGAAGCATCAATTTATCCCAGGAACTGCAATTTCCAAGGTTCCAGAGACTATTGGCTACGGAGTAGAATGACACTTCCAGATATCAGGAACATCCATAGATCTTGGTCTCTTTAAAAGACATTTCTATGTTACTTCTTCTATTTTAGAAGCTATGAAAACTTACATGCATCAAGTGACAATCAAAGAGTCAATTTTGCCAGGCTAAAACCCATCTCCTGTGTGCAGCTCCTCTGCCGTGTCAGCCATTAATTACTACAGCAGGGGTACTACGACCATCTTAACTGCTTACTCCCTTCCCCACACCTACACACGTACATGGTTTCCAAATCTTCATTTTTTCAAAATGCTAGCTGTTCTCAATCTCTCCAGAAGGCTACAAACGTACCCGAATCTGCTCAAATGAAACACTACACACAACTTTTTACTGTGGAGTCACCGAAAAAGAGGGTACAAACAACCAAAGTGGTTCAAGAACAAACCCTTCAAACACAACAGCCTCACTTAAGCAAAACTATTTAATATTGTATACACAGAGGTGCTGTACTGTACAGTTCAATGGACTGTTCCTTTACCACTGTATAGAAATTTAATCATCATCCCTCAAACATGCCAGCTCAACACAGGCATCCTCAGGTGCAAAGCAGAGTACATATTATGGAAGGAAAATCTTTCTTCCCATTATGAGCTCATGCACTCCTCATTCCTCTCACACTTAGAATGTCCTCGTTCACCAACTCTCTAATTTAACCAAGACAAGCATCTCCAGAGCGTAACAGCCAAACCCAGATAAGATACTGAGCAAAGCAGAGGCTCAGAAGAGAGGCCGTGGACCTGGGAAGTGCAACCATCTGTCATGTTTATTTGAGTCCAAGGAGAAGCTGATTTGCCTTATGTATCCTTACGTCGGTGACTTAGAGAATGCGAGCCTGAGTGACTAACCTATCAGAGTGACAGTCACACTAGCATTCACCATCCAGGTGCCTTAGAATACTCTTTGACAAAAATGACTGCCCATGTGGGAAAAACAGAGAAGAGGCTTTTAAAATTATTTTATGATGCTACAACCCAGGACCTCACGTGCTAGGCAAGTGCTTGATCACTGAGCCACATCCCCAGTAGAGGATAAACAGAAGGAAGTATCTATCTGACAATAAAGATGTGTATGTACGTATGCACCTGTGTATACACATGTGTGTGTGTATGTACGTATGCACCTGTGTATACACGTGTGCGCGTGTGTGTGTGCATATGCATGTGGAACCAGAGACTGACGTCCTCAACATATGTTAGGCAAGCACCCTACCGCTGAGGTACATCTCCAGCCCCACATGTTTATTTCTTATCCCTTAATTAGCGAACCTAGGATAAAATGGACATGGCTTGCCCTGAGGGGATCCAAACTTTCCTTGATTCTGAGCAAACTGTGGCTCTGAGTGTGTTTGTGTGTAGCTGTCTTTGTATGGTATAGGCTGGAAAAGTGAATAATTCTATTAAGTGAGCACTCAAAAACAAGTGGATCAGGCTGAGAAAAAAATATGCTCCCTTTTGGACAGAGGTTCTTACTGGAGAGTGGAAGAGTAATATGCTGTGAGTGGGCCAGACTCCGAGACAAACCAACTAGTTAAGAGTTCCACCATGTAAATGGGCTTAAGTGACCACAGCATGTCCTGGCCACCCCAGCAACCATCATTTGCAGACTACAGTTGGGTGACTATAGGCAGCTCTAACTCAGAACCCTTGCAGCCAGACAACATTTCCAACTTCTTCATAAACCATTCTACTCATTTCTAAAGCCAAAAGGGACACATGACACTTGGATGACAATTGATGTGGAAACTCTATTTTTGAACTTCAACTCTTTAAACTTTATATTTGCAGTCAGCATATCCCATTAGGGCTGGGAAGTATTTTAGACCAGAGGCTTTAGGCATCATTCATCAACTGGGTATCATTCATCATTGCTGAAACTGTGGTTACTGAGCAACCAAGAATTGAAAGCAGTTACCAGTCTACTTTTCCATGTTGAAAAGAGTTGTTTAGTTTTTTGTGTTTCTTTTTTCAGGGTAACTTTATATGTCTCCCAGCATGTTGCCTAATAATAAGAAAATAACAATAGCTAACACAACCATAATACTTTACACATTGGACATTGTTCTAAAGGCTGTGCTTGTTTAATCTTCAAAATATCCCCCTGAGGAGCTGGGTACAATGGGGTTTGCCTGTAGCCTCAGCTACTCAGTAGACTAGGGTAGGAAGAAGGTAACTTTGAGGACAAGGGTTAAGACCAGCCCAGGCAACACAGCAAGGCCAAGTCTAAGAAGAAAAAGGGGGTGGGGTCAGGTAAAGAAAAATCTACTATTGTCAATATTCTTCACTCATTTTACAGTCAATGTAGCTGGGGTAATTAGCAAGCAAATTATATAGTGTGCTAGGTGGATATTAAGTTGTGTGACAATAAAGCAGAGTAAGAGATTAGGGACTGGCAGGGTTGGGAAGAGAGTTGCACAATTTTTAACTGACAGCCAAGGAAAAGCCTTAGCATAAAGCTAATATCTAAGCTAAGATCCAAATGGGGACAGAGAGCAAACCATGGGGTGTATAGGAGAAAAGCTTTCTAGACAAGAGGGAAGGCAAAGTACAAAAGTCTAGAACCCAGGGTATGCTGTTGTTCCAGAAAAGCAAGGAGACCAGGGGAATGGGAAGAAGTGAACAAGGAAGCAGGTCTCAAGAGATGAGGCCCAAAGGTCAGGGAAAGGAATGCAAATTGGCTTCTTCTCAGAGTAATATGGGCGCCATCAGAGGACTCTGAGTGTCATGAGCCAACTGTTCCAAGTTGGGGCAAGGCTTAGTATAAGCAAGTAGACTAGTAAGGATGTTAGAGGGAGACTACGGAACTATCCTGCATCCCAAACGGTGCTGGCTTTGTATCACAGTGTGGTGCTTGTGAGAGGTAGCCAGATCCTATCTGAACACAGAGGCAGCAGAACTGGCTGACAGTATATGGTTTGTGAAAGAAAGACAGGGACCAAGGACAGTGCCAAGCTTTGCGGTCCGGTCATATAAGAGGGCGAGCTGAGAAGAACTGAAAGCATTAGGCCAAGAGCATAAAGTGGGATAAAGGGAATCTAGGAATTCATTCTTGGACTGGATTGATTGCAGTTGGAATTAAATCTATAGGAAGCCTCATCGGGTTACTTCAAAATCACCTGGCATCATACACTGGGTATCTAGCATATGGTGGGCACTGTGCCGAGGGCATCAGATGTTGTATTCACTTTTCAGCTCTAACAGACAAGTCAAGGCTAACATTCGCATGGAATTACTAAATCCCAAATTTAGTAACTTAGGAGCACTTTGAAAACTGGATGGTTTAATTTTCCTTGGGTCTCAGTTTCTTTATCTTTAAGATGAAGAAAGATAACAATGTCCCCAGATAGTCCTGAGGTAAGCCAAGTGTTTATAACCACATTTGTGCCATAGAGCAAGTTCAGTGCATGGCAGCTACTTACTATCCCTCATCTCAATAAACACTAACAACACTTCTGAAATAACTGGGAAACGAAATGACTCAACCAAGACTTCACAGCAGGGCGGGCAGGCAGACCCTGCAGCAGGATCAGGCTCAGTATTCTGTACAACACTGCCCCCCAGTGCCAGAATAGAAATTCACAGCTTTCGGATGCCAGAGAAGGCAAACACTACTACAAGTGGTTTTTGCCTGCAAACGCTTCAAAATAGACAAGAAATTAGTGTCCACTGTCTCCTAGCTGTGGACAGCTACCGAGCTAGTTTCTTTAAGGAAAGGACTCGGGTAGCTTTCTTAGGAAATAAGGAAACCTCATTTCTGACTCTGTTACCATACCGAAAATTGTGCAACCAGGGCAAGACACTCTCTGGGGTTCAAATGATCTCCTGCGCCCTTTCCATTTCAAAATGTATGACTCGATTTACAGGGGAGTGGGGTGGGAGGGTTAAAACTCACTTTAAACTAGTAAACGAGGCTAGATAAGCATTACCTGGATTAAATAAAAAAAATGTAAAATGTCAAAAAGGGTTTTAAAAAACACACACTCAGTAACTTGGAACCAAAGACATGAGACAGACCCCAGATTTAATTGGGAAGGAGGCAAATCTGCAGGCAGACAGCTAAAGCCTTGGGTGAATTTCTCTATTGGAAATTGTACTAAGAAAACAAAACATTCTACAGGGCAAACAAATGAGTCTCCCCTCAACAGGCAGCTGTAGGCAACAGCCAATCACTGTGGTATTGAAACAACAGAGGCAAAATTATTATGCAAGTGGTGGGGGTTTTGTAGTTGTTTCTTTCCTCCTGGTCTTGGCTAAAGAAATCGTGCTGGTTTTAAGATTGGCATTTGCTCGGTTGCTTATGCTTTCATCTCTGCACGAAGTGTTCTTCAGAAGCGCCCATGGCAAAATAATTCAAGCTTGATGAAATCCAGAGCAGAGTCGCTGAGAATCAAAGCCTCTAGCATCACCATTTGGGCCAAGTTAGCCAGGGGGCGCGGGGGCTGGCGTGGGCTCCAGTGTCCCAGAGGGCGCTGGCCGCAGTGAACCACAGAAGGTATGTATTTGGGAAGGATGCGCTCCTAACTGCACGAGGCAATGGGGGTAGGGCTAGTCTGGAAAGGGCACAACCTGCGAGGCCTGAGGTACGTACCAGGCTTCACCTTAGCCTGCGTCCTGGGTCACGGCTGACTGCTCCACGCCCCGAGCTAGCAGCCCTGTACCCTAGGCCTCCCCCGCTCGCCACTTACCAGCCGTTGACCTCATTTTGGGAGTTCACATCCACCCCGCTCTCCACCAGTTTCTGCACCTCCCGAATGTCCCCTAAGGCCGCTGCCTCCCGCAGCCTCTCCTGCTGCTCCTTCTGCTCTAGGAGGGCGCTCATCTTCCCCAGGGCCCCGGGCCCCCGGCCGCCCCGCCCTGAGCCTGTCAGCGCCGCCGCCGCCTCCGCGGCCCGCTCCCGGCCATGGGGAGGGAGCACGGGGCTCGCCCGCCCCACTCGCGCCTCCGCCCGCGCCCGGCCCGGGGCCTCGTGCTCCCTCCCGCCCACCGGCAGATCCCCAGCTGCTCGCGGCCCGCAGGCCCAGGCCTCCACCCCCGCCGCGCCTCCGAAGGCCGGCTCCGGGGGACCCTATTCAGTGTGACAACATTGACCCAGATACTTTTCGTTCCCACCCGCGGCCCCGCCGCCCCGGCCCGCTGTTTATGTAACCACTGCACTGGATTATCTGCTGTGATTCATTGGCTATTTTTAGACCTCCCACCCCGCAGCTTCCAGCGAGGAGGACAGACACAGGAATAGTTGGGGGGGCGGAGGGACCCGACATGTTTGAGAGCCAGAAAAGCCTTATCCTCTGGAGCAGGCTGTTTAGCAGGCATTAAAAATAATTGGTGGGTTTCCACCCCCACTCCCCCAAGTTTGGTTAGCTCTTTTTCTATCTGAGTCAATTTTTACCCAGCAGGACGGGAAATGGGCTGAAAACGATCCCACTATAAAATATGCCCATTATTTGCAAAGATTAGATGACACTGTTCTTTCTTATTTTTGTCAGTGCTTGGGACCATTCAGCTAGAAAATTTTATTTCAGTTATTGTTTTATTTTTACCCCTTATCGTTTTTAGACAGAAATTCTTCCAACTTGGCTTTCATGAAAATTAACGTTGCTTCTGGTTTATAAAATGAAACTCATTATAGCTTTTAAATTATAATTATTCTCGGAGTCATGTAAGGAAAGACGACCGGGGTGGGGGTGGGGTGCTTAGTCATCCGGGTCCTGATCCTGGGCACTGAGGGTAGAGCTATGGGGTGTTCATAAACAGCGGTGCGCAGTGCTCCTTGCCTAATCTAGTTAATGATGCTCAGAGCCTTTGATGGCACTGTTCTACTACCCATTGGGAGAAACAGAAAATAGTGTTCGCTGAGCCCAGGTGCCTTGGAGAGATCCCTGATGTGGCACTGGTGAGAACTTTGCAGATGGGGTGAGAAGATTAAGGGAAAACGCCCTGGGGCGGCAGAGAGGAGGGCCTGAACAAAGAGGAGATAAAACACCAAGGGATACATTTAGGTATGGAGTCTTTATTTGCATTTTTCGAGGCTGCCGAGGGCACACAGCATGCATTTGTCTTGTTACTGTTTAAGAAAAAGCAACGTCTGTTTATTAGCTCACAGTAATTCACACAGCGCACACTGCACACCAGGAGTGATGAATAGCAACTAACTATAAACACTCAAATCTACCCCAGTGGCAAATTGGACCGCTGCTTGAGCTTATACTTTCGTTTGTTTCCCCAATTTAAATTTTAATTCTCAGATCCGGCATAGTACTCCATCTGAGGCTGATGTGAATGGCATTGAGACTCTATTAGCACAATCTGAGGTACAAGAAATAGCAATTTTTAAAAGGGTGGGGCGGACAATTTACAAAGATCATAGTAGGCTGGTGTTAATAGCTTAATGGAAGAGTATTTACCCAAACAAAGTCCTGGGTTTCACCCTCCAAATGTAAAAAACAAACAAACAGACAAAGTCAACAGCAGTACCAATGACGGAAATTAGGTGCACTCCAAAATGTATGGGTTTTTTGTTTGTTAAATTTTCTTTCCTTAAAAGAATTCTATCTGGGCTGAAGAGATAAGCCTACAGTTAAGAGCACTTGTTGCCCTTGTAAAAGGCCCAGGATTTATTCTCAGCACCAGCATGGTGGCTCACAACCATCTGTAACTCTAGTTCCAGGAGATCCTATGCCCTCTTCCCTCCGTGGCCTGTTTTTCAGCCCTGCCTCTGGTTCCTGCCCTGGCGTCCCTTGACAACAGACTATAAGCTGAAAAATGAATAGCTAAAAGCTGGACAGTGATGGCGCATGCCTTTAATTCTGGCACTGGGAGGCAGAGGCAGGTGGATCTCTGAGTTCGAAGCCAGCCTTGGTCTATAGCAAAGGCTACACAGAGAAACCCTGTTTCAAAAAAAAAAGAAAGAAAAAAGGCAAACTTAGGTCCTCAAACATTCTTGGCAAGTACCTTACTGCCTGAGCTATAACCTAACCCTAACCTTAACTCATTTTTAAAAATCTATTGACTCAAGACGGTTGAGCGACTTATTTGGTTTTTTTGTTTGTTTGTTTGTATTTTTTGGTTGTTGTTTTGTTTTGTTTTTAATCTATCTCTTTCAGTGCTGAGGATCCAACCCATGTCTGCACACATGCCAGGGTAGCTCTCTGCCTTGGAGCTATACCTTTGGCCCAAGAAGGTGTTTTTCTGTTTTGACTTGTACTATGTTTCTATTTGGTTTTGACTTTCATATAAGTAGAGCGGCCCAGTTAACAGGGTAGGCCTGAATACTAAATTCAGAAAGGAGATCTGAGCTGGAGGTTGGGATCTGGCACTCATCAGCCAAAGGTGCTAGCTGAAGTTTTGCAAACAGAAGAGATAATCCTAAGGGAGTTGGTGAGTACCAAGAGAAGACAGCCAGATAGAACGCTGAAGAACTCTCAAAATTCTAATGAGGGAAAGGAGAGAAAGTCTCAAAAGAGCTTGAGGGTGAATAACAGGACTGTGTGGGAGGAAGAGCAATGGAGTGGGCGGGACTAGTGATGAGTGACACACAGACTCAAGAGCTACAGAATGGATAGGACTGAAAGGTGTAAATTCAACATTAAGATCCTTTGTGACCTTGGAAAATTACAATGGAGTAGGGGAGGAGGTTTTGATTTTTCTCATTCTGCCAAGGCCAGCCTCTAAGTGTGTGATTTAATTTCTGCTCCTCTTGCCTCAGCTTCCCAAATGTTCTGTTCTAGCCTTCTGGATTTGCTTCCCTCTAATTTTTCAACCCGTTCTATTTTAGTTTCCATTCATAAGACTCAAGGAATACTATTCAAAGTTCCTCTTCTAGCAGACCAACAGTTTTCTTCATTGCTATCAATTTCATGTTTTTAAAGCTTTTTTTTTTTTTGCAGGGTTGGAGAGATGGCTCGGTGGTTAATAAGAGCATTGACTGCTCTTCCAGAGGTCCTGAGTTCAAATCCCAGCAACCACATGGTGGTTCACAACCATCTGTAATGGGATCTGATGCCCTCTTCTGGTGTGTCTGAAGACAGCTACAGTGAACTCATTAAATAAATAAATAAATAAATCTTTAAAATTAAAAAAAAAACCTTTTTGCTTTTCTTAACTGTAAACTCTTCAGATTTCTGTTTGGGGGATATATGCTAACACACTGGGAGGCTGAGGCAGGAGGATCATCAGTCTTGAGCTTGAGGCCTCTCTTTTCCACCTTGCCTGGTTTGTCATGTTCCCCAGTCGGTTCTCCAGGGAGCAGACTCCTCCACTTTAAAGATAAAAAGGTTCATTCCCTCTTGCTAACAAAGGAAATAACCTGTTGGGCCTCCTCTGTCCATGTGCAGAGCGTATCACTTCACTTACTAACACTGATGAGGACACATAACAGAAGCTTTACTGACGTGTTTGTTGTTTGGTTGATTTGGTTTTTCAAGACTGGGTTTCTCTGTGTAACCTGGGTCCTCTGCAAGAGCATCCAGTGCCAACATCTGCTGAGGTATCTCTCCAACCCTTAATTTTTTTTTTTTTAATTACATTCTATTTTATGTGTCAGTGTCTGTGTGTGTGGATAAGCATGAGGAGGTCAGGGGACAACTTTCATGAGTTGGTTCTCTCCTTTCTCTGTGAGTCCGGGGGATGGAACTCTGTTGTCAGGGTCGTCGAGCTTGTCCACAGATACCTTTCAGCTTAGTCATCTCCCTAGTCCTCGGGTTTTGGTTTTTTAACTTTTAAAAAATTGTGTTAGACAGGAACTTACCCTGCTTTGGAACAATAATCCTTCTGGCCAAGTCTCCAAGTGAGGGCACTACAGGCCTGTTCCACTGTTCCCGACTGAGTATGTATTTTGTTGGTTTTTGAGACAGTGTCTCACTAAGCAGCCCTGGTTGGCCTCAAACTCCATTCTTGAGTCAGGCTGGCTTTGATCTATTTGCCTCTGGATTGTTAGGGATTAAAAGCTTGCACGGCTGAATTAATACTTTTAAAGAAATTCCAGAGGGTTCAACACTCAGCACGAAGACCAGAGTTTAATATCCAGCACATACATGTAAAACAGTGGTTTATAATTGCAGTGCTAGGTAGCAGAAATAAAAGGATTCTTGGGGCTCTCAGGCTGACAGAGAGCTCAGGTTCCAGTGAGACATCCCTTCTTCTTTCTTTTTCTTTTTGAGACAGGGTTTTTCTGTATAACAGCCATGACTGTCCTGAAACTTGTTTTTGTTGACCAGGCTGGTCTCAAACTCGCAGATATCCACCTGCCTGTACCTCTCAAGTGTTGGGATAAAGAGGTGCACCATCATGTAGGAGTGAGACTTTCAATCTTTATTCCCAGCACTCAAGAGGCAGAAGCAGGTGGGTCTCTTCAATTCACCAAAATCCACCTGACTCTGCCTGCCCAGTGCTAGGATAAAAGGTGGACTGTAACACCAAGCCCAGCAAAGTTTCCCTACGCTTTCAAAAGTTTAGATTGAGGAGCGGTGGTGCTGTGCGCCTTTAATCCCAGCACTCATAAGGCTGAGACAAGGGAGTCTCTGTGAGTTCGAGGCCAGCCTGGTGAGTTTCAGGCCAGCTAAGGCTACAGAGAAACCCTATCTCGAAACAAACAAACAAAAAGTGGATAGTTCCAGAGTAAATGAACTCTAGAAGGTGACCTCTGGTCTCCTCTACGTGTCCCTGAACACAGTAACACTCGACACAAAACGAAGGAAAATAAATTCCTGGATTGGAACTATCACAACATAATTCCTCCAATCGCATATAGCCTATTCCTTGATTTTCCTCTCTAAAAATCGAGAAAATCCAGACAAAAGCAGGTAGAGGAGTTGAGGATTTAGCTCACCAGTAGAGTGTTAAGCGTTAAGGTCCTCGGTTCAATCCCCAGCAACGAACTGGGTGGGAGAGGGGGAGGGGGTGCAGACAGAAATAAGGCCTGGTAGACGAGGCAGTAACTACAGGGACTAGAAAAATGGAGTCTGAGCACGAACGCAGCTTGCTCTTGTTTCCCTCACAGGAAGATGGCACCCTGGGCACCACGTGGACAAAGGGACGTTTTCTCCTTTTCGGAGCAGAGCCAAAGGCTCCAGAGCTTGACTGCTGCTTCTCCAAGTAAAAAAGGCTGACACCGCGGCGGGTAAGAGTGTCAGGGTCCATTAGGGAAGGCACGGCGGGGCGGAGTCAGTGTCTGGCCCGGGCTTGCCCCGGGCCTAGGCCGGAGGTCCCGCCCCCTCGCCGCCGAAGCCGTGCCGCCATCGCCGCCCGGGCCTAGGCGTGTCTCCGCGGGCGCACGGCATGCTGGGAAGGTGCCCGGGCGGCGGCCATTTTGTCTTATCGGCTCCTCTTTGGAAGAGGCTTTTCGGCTTGAGAGTGGGCCGAGGGGTTGGTTGGGCGGCCGAGTGGCTGGTGGTTTTCGTTGGTGGGTGCTAGGGCTGGTGTGAGCAGCCGCCCGGAGGAAGCACCATGATTTCGGCCGCGCAGTTGTTGGATGAGTTAATGGGCCGGGACCGAAACCTGGCCCCGGATGAGAAGCGCAGCAACGTGCGGTGGGACCACGAGAGCGTAAGTCCCGTGGGCCTTGGGCCTGTGCCCAAGCGTCTGGGGGAGGGGAAGGGAAGGGAAGGGAGGGCGCGGGCCCAGGCTGGCCTGGGTGGGTCGCGGCGCGATTTGGGGTCCGGGCCGCGGAGACTAAAGCACCTGACGGCTGAAGGAGGCGGGAGAGTGGCCCGGGAGGGAAGATTCCGCGCGAACCTCGGGGGTAGGGTGATTTGTTGTTCTATGGAGGAAGTCCGGGATTTCTCTTGGCGGGGCAGAAGAAGCACCTTGGTGAGGCCGGGAAACGCGGGAAAAGGAAGGAAGGGCTCGTTTTATTACACCAGAGCTCCGTGTTTTTAACCGCATGAAAAAGAAAGGCAAAGTCTTCCGTTATATCGATGCAGCCATCATATTTAAATATGCCTGACTTCTGACCAGTATTAGTGGGGAAAAAATCGTAGTACTGCATTATTTAGGAGTGGTTGGTTCCATTTCTACGGTCCTTTGGGTAGGTAGACATTTGAAACAGGTGACTTGGTACAGTTTATCATAAACAGTGTTTGTTAATGCGGTTTGATGGCAGTTGGACGCCTGTTTGGTGGCAGTAGTCAGTCCCTTAGATAGGCGGTTGTCAAGGTTTTTTGTTTTCACATAAACTCACTCAATCCTTTTACTTAGAGTTAAATATAACTCCAGGGTCACAGGTGAGGCAGGAGCAGCTCACTCGAGGTCTCTTGTAGTCGGCAAAGCTAAATCTAATTTTTTAGCACTGTTCAGGTTGCACCGTTCTGTGAAGCTGGCTTCGTGCATATACTGCACTGTATTTCAAGTACTTTTTATCTAGTTTTGTACACGGAGCACATTGTTTTAGGTCTGAACTGGAGAATAGGTATACTTGATTTTACCTTGCAATTATAATCAAACCGCAGTTTTAAATCATTTGCTAATAAAATATGAAAAAGTGGCTCAACAAAAGCTTTGTTTTTGTTTTTGTTTTTTTGAGGCAGTGCTTTACTTTGTAGGTCAGGTGGTTTTCGAACTTGAAATCCTCCATCAGCTTCCAGAGTGCTGGGATTACTAGTCACAGATGGGCTTTTCAAGAAAGTAAATTATGCATTGTTTTCTCTTCTTCCTCTCTTCACCCCCACTTTTCAATTGAAGTTTTTTGTTGTTGTTGGGTTTTGGGGGGGGCTTTGGGTGTATTTTATCTTTTTTTTATTTTGGCTTTGTTTTGCTTTTTTAAAGATTTACTTATTATAAATAGGTACACTGTAGCTGTCTTCAGACACACTAGAAGAGGGCATCAGATTTTATTACAGATGGTTGTGAGCCACTATGTGGTTGCTGGGATTTGAACTCAGGACCTCTGGAAGAGGTGCTCTTAACCGCTGAGCCATCTCTCCAGCCCAAGGGTTTGGTTTTTCAAAACAGGGTTTCACCGTGTTTCCCCTGGCTGTCCTGGAACTCACTCTGAAGACGAGGTTGGCCATGAGATCCTCCTGTCTCTGCTAGAATTAAAGGTTTGGACCACCCCTGACTGGCATTGATTTTTATTTATTTATTTATTTTTTCCCTTTTCCTTTTCCTAATGAGAGTCTCTATGTTTAGCTCTGGTGTCCTGGAACTTGCTCTAGGTCAAGGCTGGCCTCAAACTCAAAGAGATCCCTTGCCTCTCAGTCTTCTGAGCCAGGGATTAGTCAATCTAAACTTTTTAAAGGTTAGGAAAAATTAGCTGGGCTGGGTGGTACACACCTATCAATTATCCCAGCACCGAGGAGGCAGAGGCAGGTGGATCTTGGTGAATTTCAGGCCAGCCAGAGAACTATTCTTTTTTTTTTTCTTATTTTCGGAGCTGGGGACCGAACCCAGGGCCTTGCGCCTGCTAGGCAAGTGCTCTACCGCTGAGCTAAATCCCCGAGAACTATTATCTTGAAACTGTCTCAGAAATAAACAACAAAGGTGGGGGGGTGTTAATTTTCCCTATAGGACATTTGTGTTTTGGATTAAAGATAAACATGATTTCATTCCGTATACACCTCATAGTTTTGAACACATCTTGGGAAGAATGGCACATAATAATGTATGTGGATAAGTTTTGAAAATAACAATCGAGGCTTTAATTTTCTTTCAGTTACTTTCTTCAAGTCAGTTAGATGCTGCCCTTTTTGGTTGCTAATAAAACCTCCAAGAGATAGGCAAATCCAGCATTCACTGTCTAATACGGTAATATAGTTTAGCAATTTTATTCCAGTTGGAGAATTTTCCTCCTAAAATTATTTGGTGGGTGTAGAGAGGTGGGGGCGGTTGTTGGCCATGGGTCCTCAGCTTGGCAGCAGGTGCCTTTACCCAGTACAGAACCATCTTTCTGGCCTGTATTCAAATTTTTTCTCTGCCAGTCTTGAATTAGACAGAGAAAAGCCATATAACTGATAATTGGGCAGACCATTTTTCTTTGACTTCTTTGATAAGGATGAAAAAATATCAAAAAAGATCACTGGAAACCAAGCCTGTAATCTTAGCACAGAGTTCCAAACTAGCCTAAAGCTATCCCTGCCTCAAACAAGGAGATTAAATTCCAACTATTGGAAGATCTGTAGCTATTTAGCAGTCAAAATGGAAGCTTGCATGGTGGTATTCCTTTTAACCCTTTAGTGTTAGCACTGCTGTTTTAAATACCGAAGTTCAGACTAGCCAGAGCTTAGATTGGCTGCTTTTTTTTTTTTTTTTTTTTTTAAAGTATGTACCCTTTGCTTGCATGAATGTGTGAGCCTCAGATCCCTTAGAACTGGGATTAGAGACAGTTGTGGTTTCGTGTGGATGCTGGGAATTGAAACCCAGACCTCTGGGGAAGTGAAAGGAAACATCACCTTAGCATTAGTAGTTCTGCGATAGGTTTTCAAAACTATATTTGTGTGTTTATACACATACATGCGTTTTCTTCTGTGGTGTGTGAGTGTCTGTATATGCTTAGTACCTCTTCTTTTACACTAGAAGAGGGAATAGGACCCCTCTGGGATTGAGCATGGATGGTTGTGAGCTACCATGTAAGTGCTGGGAACTAAACAGCAAATACTCTTAATTACTAAGCTATCTCCTCAGCCTGCTTGTGAGATAGGCTTATTTGACTGATCTGGGTAATTTATTTGAAATACATATTTTTTTATCCCTCCAGCCCAGCACAGTAACTTTTTAAAGTTTTTCTGTACATTTATTGTTGGGGGGGTTGGGGGGGCAAGGTAGATGATAACTTAGGAAAGCTGATTCTGTCTTGTGGGTTCCAGGGATTTGATCATCAGGTTTGGTGGCAAGAACCATCTAGGGCTCTCCTATTGTGTTTTCTTTTGTTCGTGTGTGGGGTGTCTTTGCTTTATTGATATACAGCTCCAGATGACCTTGAATGCCTGATCCTCTTGCCTCTACCTCTAAGTACTAGTAGAGTACATTGTTAAAATTAATTTTATCTGTACTTTGAAAAGTGTTGCTTTATAAAACTTGCTTTTTAGAGATAGGGTCCTGCTATGGAACAGCAACCTTGAGCCCTTCTTTTCTTGCTCTTCCAGCTCCCTGTGCTGGCTTTACAAGCGTGTCAAGACTTCTCTATGACACTGTTGTTATTGTTTTACATTTGAGTGTTGAGAGGGGGCATGGGGATGGTGCGCCCTCTAGAGTGGGAATTTGTGAAGGTCAGAGGACAGACAACTGTTTGAGACTTGGTCTGCTCCTTCCTGGTGTCTTCAGAGATTGAACTTGGGTCTTCAAGCTTAGCTGCAAACGCCTTTACATTCTGAGCCATCTTGAAGGCCCATACTTGCTTTTGTGGGGGATGGCAAACAGCCCCACAAACCCACTCTTGTTGAGCCTTGAATAGTGTGCTGGTGTTAGTGCTTTATAGGCTCTCTGCTGTGCTGAGAGTTCACCCAACATCAGTTCTTCAGTGATTTATTAACATACTCCTTTGGCTCATATTTGTGCTTTTGCGTTTGTTTGCACTCACTGATGTTTTTGAACTAAGCAGTTTGTCCCAAGTTTGGTTGGTGTTACTCCTAAGTAACCACAGTAACGATTGTTAACTGCCTGGGGCACTTGTCAGTTATGATCCAACTTAGAAGAAGCCGAATTACAGAAGATGATAGGGAAATACAAGGTCTGATTTGAAGCTTTAAATATTTTTTGTATAATGGGAATTTTGTAGTTCACATTGGAGTTTTATATTCAGAACTGCTTCCAAAAGTTAATTTAGTCGTGGATGATGTAACTGACTTTTACGATGTCTTCAGGGAGTCGAATGCAGTTGGTTTATTTGCCAGGACCAGGGTCTTAATTTCCCAGGCTGGCCTTAAGTAATGCTCTTGCATATAGGACTACACTCCTACATCCCACTGACTGCAGTTGCTTTTCTGACATACCTTAATTCAAGTATAGCCTGTTCATTAAAGGTTAATTTTAAGAGAATTGAACTAAATGTACATTTCTAAAATTTTTGAGATGTTAGCAAATACAGTAACATCATTGATAACTGTCCATATCAAAGCAAGTTTTCAAAAATGATTGTGTGTGTGCTACACTGTAAAGGTGCGCTGGGAGGCCAGAGGAGGGCATTGAATTCTTGGGAGAGCTGGAATTGGGGGCTGCAACCTGACATGGGTCTTTTAGAAAAACAGGAAGTTCCCCTCCCCTTTTTTTAGAGCTGAGGACCAAACTCTGGGCCTTGGCAATTGCCTACCACTGAGCTAAATCCCCAACTCTCCCCCCCCCCCAAGAACTGTTAACTGCTGAGCCATTTCTTCATTTAGAAGAGAGAACCACTTCTTACAAGTTGCTTTCTGACCTCCAGATGCGTGCTATAGCATAGGCATGCTCGCACACAAAAACAACCAACCAAACTCTTAGCGTAGCCCATGATTCCCGCTACTAAATATTAAATGCCTGCAAGCAGCTCAGCAGATTGGAGAGCGTCCTTTTCATGTGACTCAGGCAGCTTGGCTGGGTTTTGCTTCATGCTTGTCTTGTCTCAGTTCTGGTCTGAAAGGGTCTGTCACTTTTATTGTTTGGGGTAGGGGGTGCATCCATTAATGTATCTGATTGGTTTCAGGGACCCACCATGTTTTGAGGCAGTTTTATAAGTCTTGAAGATGTCTTGTATCACCAAACTGCAAATATATAGGCATAATACAATGGATACATACTGAAAGAAAATGTTACATTTCTGTACTATTGGTTTGATTTGTGTCTTGTGATAAAATACCATAACAAAAGCAATTAAGGAACAAAGGGGTTTATTTTGGCTTACAGTTGCAGAACACATACAGTTTTGTTTTCCATAGTAGGAGCATGAAGCTGGCCAGCTACTTTTTCTTTACTGGCCATCCAGTAGAGGATAAAGAACAGGAAATGGACCCAGGCTGTAAAACTTCATAGCCTGCCTTCTGAGACATACTTCCCATAAGCCTCAGCCTTCCAAAGGTTTCATAATCTATCTCCCCAGACAGAGCCAACACATGTGTTCACAAATGTGAGCTAACAGGGTCATTTCATTCGAGCCTCAACAATTGACTTAGGAAAAGTATGTGTGGGACTATTTTGACACATACACACACATACACAGCTTTGTCCTTAGATTTGATTTTCACCGAGGGAGATGGCTACTTAGGTTAGCGGAATTTCTATGTTCCTTTCTACAGAGATGCATTTCACTTAACATAAATATCAGAAATGTGTGTGCAACACCTAACCCTAGACAACTATCAGTGTAGTGAGTGACA
This sequence comes from Rattus rattus, assembly GCF_011064425.1. Lineage (NCBI taxonomy): Eukaryota > Metazoa > Chordata > Mammalia > Rodentia > Muridae > Rattus > Rattus rattus. Next base: position 51,220,242 of record NC_046162.1, read on the forward strand.
AATAGGAATTGGCTAAGTGTACTTCAGTGACAAAATAAGAAGAAACCAGAAGGTGCAAAGAGCCTGGAGCATCTAATTCAAACTCAAGAAGGGTTTTTCATACAAAGAGGCCTTTAAATACTGGGACCTAGTGGATTGGTAAGAAGTAGCCTGAGGAAGGGCTAAAGAGAAGACATGTTAGCATAAATGGCAGGCTGAAGAAATGAGTGCGCTTGGGAAATATTTTAAACCTGAAGCCCTTTTTTGGTTATCTTGGGTGGGGAGTGAGATAAGAATTAGCTTTGGACTTCATTACGTTGGGAAACAGTTGAAGGCTTTTAAGCAGTGGAGATGTTCACTGCCTTGCTGCTGTGGAAGATTGAAATTTTATCATTCAAAATAAATAAATAAGCAGTAAGAATCATGTGAGCCATGACCAGCAAAGAATTAATACAATGAGAGACACAGACTAGTTACTTGGAAGCTTGATCAAGGTATAGCTGGAGCAAAACCATAGCTCGAAAACTGACCCTTACACACCCTTTTCAAAACTGTCTTTGAGAAGTTTCTTCTGCTTTTTTTTTTTTTCTTTTTCCCTTATATAAATTCCTGTACCTAAAAAAATTTAACAGCTTTGTGGCACAACTCTCAGATCCCAGTATTCAAAAAGCCAAGGCAGTAAGAACTCAAATTCTAGGCTTGTTGGATGAGACTGTTAAAACCCATTTGGTTCTAGGCTGAATGTAGCTAGAATTAAAAATATTAATGATAGACAAAGAATAACAGTAAAATTTCTGGTGTTTCTGGATTTTAAATTGATATATGTACAGCAGTTGAAATCTTAATAATGAGGCTTGGCCATTAAGTGGGTGTGTTTGTGTTGTGGACTGTTTTATTTGTTTGTGTTGTGGACTGTTTTATTTTGGGAGGTGACTGAGATAGAAGCTCACTGTGTTCTTTCTTACCCCAAACTCAGAATCTGCCTAAGCCAAGTAGCCGGAATTACAGGCATGCAGTCTCTGGCCATAGTACAGCCTTTATTAGCATCCACATTCTCAAATACCAGATTGACCATTGCCAACAGGAGTTAATAATCTTAATAGTATCTGCATTATAAAAAGTGAATGTTGAATGCTTTATTTCCTATATGATTTGTCTATAAAATGGAACTTGAAAAGAGCATAACTCAGTGGGAGTGGTACAGTGTACACTTAGGTATCCTGTGTTTCCATAACAGTTGAAACTGCCTTCCTGGGGTTTAGGAAGTTAGATCATAATTGCATTGTGATAATTGTTACTTCCTCCCATCTCTGCTTTCTATTATTGGGTTGCTAGGTCCATGGTGGACATGGAGTAAAGAGTTGAATAAAGAGGCTAGGGAGATGGCTCAGTGGTTAAAAGCAGTTGCTGCTCTTCCAAAGAACCGGAGTTCAGCTCCTAATACTAGCACCAGAGTTATTCACAAGAGTTGAATAAAGAAAAGAATGGGTGAGGAAAAGACCAAGTGAATTAGGAGGCCTTGAGAGGACTGCATAGATTTTAATTTGTGAGAATTGTTTATGTTTTTCAGTGGTTGATATTAAATGCCAGAGGCTAATGTCTTAAATTTTGAGTAGTTGCCACAATTATATCCTAAAGAAAGCTACTACGTATGCAGCTAGGCACCACAGTGCATATTACTCCAGTGCTAGGTAGCCAGAGACAGGTGGATGGATCCCTGGGGATTATTAACCGGCCAGACTAGCCAATCAGCAAGCTCTAAATTCAGCAAAGGACACTGTCCCAAAAATTAAGGTGGAGAGCAGCTGCAAGAGACAGCTGCTTTACATGCACAAATAAAAATGGCTAGGAGTGTTTGAGGAAGACACCCCACATTCGCTTCTGACTTTATCCTGTATTTGCACACACATGTGCATGCATACAATAAACATGAATCAAGTAGAAGATATTATGTGGGTTTACTTGTATTATTGGCATTAATAACTTCATTTGAAACACCCAGATATGTACTATCAGTTTTTCATGTTCTAAGGTGTTTGGTTTTTAAACTCTCCAATTCCTGGGGAGAATCAGAAGCAGTTTAGAAGATGGGAATATAGCCCAGTGGTTAGAACTTGCCAGCTACATGCCAGTTTCTGGGTTTTATTCTAGCTTAGTGGGGAGCAGGAGGCACAAGTAAGGAGAGCATACCTTATCTTTTTGGTTTGGTTTGGTATCGTTTGACTTTTGAAAAAAAATTATGATTAAGAAATTGGTGTGTGTGGGTGTAAGTTAGAGGACACCTAGTAGAAGTTGGCTCTCATTCTACCATATGGATCATTGGAATCAAACTCGGGCTTTTAGTCTTTGTAGCAAGCACACTTACTCACCAAGCCATCTTGCCAGCCCTGGATTGACCTTTTTGGGCAGGCTTCTTTTTCCCTGTAGCTCTGGTTTCAAAGTCCCCGCACTCTGTCTTAGTCTTCCAGGTGCTTGATTATAGACATAAGCTACCATGACTGGCCATTATTGTCATTTTTGCAAGGCAGGTCACTAAAGACTCTGAGCTTAGAGCTCCTGCCTTGATTTCTTGGTTCTGTGATTACAGAAATGTGCTGCTATATTCAACCACGAAGTTCAGAAATAGCTTAAAGAAACACTTACGTTGCTAAGCCGTGGGAGCTGGAGAGATGGCTTAGCACTTACAAATACTGTTGCTCTTGTAGAGACTCTGGGTTGTGTTCCCAGCATCCACATGGTGGCTCTCAACAGTAATTCCAGTTCTGAGAGATCTGATTCTCTCTTCTGACCTGAGGACACCAGGCATGTCTAAAGCATTTAGTCTTCATTAAAGATAGACAACTTATAAGAATAATGTTTAGGTTTGGAGGCCAGGCATGGTAGCTTATACCTATAATTGCTACTTAGGGTACTTAGTTCAAAGCTAACGGGTACTGTATTATTAGTTCAGGCTGCCCTGGGGTGAAGAGTAAGATCTTGGCTCAAAAAGAAAGGTGGCAGGGAGCTTAAGTTGCAGAGAAACTGAAGAGAATGGTACAAAGCAAGACAGGAGGTTTGGACCAGCACCCTCAGAACCACACGTGCACACACAAAGACATTAAGTAATATGTTAATGTTACAAAACTTAACCTGTTATTTAGGCTTGATATTATGAATCTCCTTAGATTTTCAGCATATGTGCATTTATGGTTGGGGTAGCACATGCCACTAATAGTCAGTTCTCTTCTACCATGTGGTCCTGAAGATGATCTCAGGTTGCCCAGCTCAGCACCAGCTGTTTTTACTGGACCAGCCATGTTCCTATCCCTCTTTAAATTCATTATAATTGTGTATTGGAGGTACGGGGTTGCCACGGTGAGCCATGTGGCGGCCAAGGACAACTTTGTATAGTCTGGTTTTCTTTCTCTTTTACATGGGTTCGAAAGTCTTGCTAGACAGGTTTCTTGACTGACTGAACCATTTCACTGACCACTTTTTTTGTTGCTGGTGTGCTCACGTGTGTGTATTTGTTGCAGATGTGGTGGTGGTAGTTGTTAGTGGTATTTTTGTTCTTGTTTTTTTCTCGAGACAGCATATCACTATAGCCTTGGCTGGCCTGGAACTCTGTGTGAACCAAATTGCAGAGTTCCATCTGCCAAATTTCTGGGACTAAAGGAATATACCACTCTATCACAAGGTCTTTGCTAATCTTCTTTTCAAGTTAAACATTGTTTGCTTTTCAGGGACTTGATCTTGCTGTTCTCAAATTTGTCATTCTCTTTGTACATTAGCCATCAGGTAGCTAAGATTACAGGCGTGTGTTTAACTTTTCCTGGCCTGGACCTCATATGACTCTTCAGGTGGTTTGCTCTATTATGTCTCCATTACTGGAGATTGAATCTCAGGCTTTGAACTTGAGATTCACCTGCCTCAGTCTTCTGAGTATGTGGGGATTAAAGGCCAGTGCCACCTGGCCAGTTTTACAGGGTTCAGCTTCAATTTTTATGGGCAGAACTGTGAAACCATACTGCTTTGATAAAGAAAAGTCTGTTTCAAATTTAGCACCAAATCCCTATTATCTGGAGAGAATAGTGACTCAGAATTTTTTGCACAGTTTATTTTGTGCTAGCTGTAGATAGAACTCAGGGCCCTGTGCATGCTGGGCAAAAACACCTTAGAGTGAGCTGCGTGCCCACCCTTCTCACTAGTTAAATTTAATATATTTTATAGGTTATAGTTACATATTGATAATCACAGTAATACTGAAATTTTGTGTGAAAGGTGATAGTTTAATGCACTTTGATTTACCATTTTACAATATTAAATATGGAATCTGGAGGAGTTTAAAAATAGCAATGGGCTTGGTGTGGTTCTACACAGTTTGTGATATCAGCACTTATAAGGCTGAGGCAGAATTGTTTTGAGTTCAAGACAGTCTGGTTTATGCTCATGTTTTCCTTATAATAGGGGCCTATGAGAGACACTCAGTGAAGTATTGGCATGTATGAGACGTCTGATACATTTTGTGGATCTTTAGCAAAAATATAAAGCTAGTTTGCTTTAAATGAGTGTCATTTTTTATTTAGACCCTGAGTTCCAAGTCCTAATCTGTAAATAGTTAAGTCTATTAAAAAGCTTGAACTTGCTGTTCAGGGCACTAAAGTACCACAAGAGGAAATTAAAAGTTAGGATGGTAAAGAAAAGGTTAGAATGAGATCATTATATATTACATACATGTATATTGCTGAAATATCACAGTGCACCTTATATTAAATGACAAAAGGATTTATGAGAATGGTGTCTCTTTTTTTAAATTTTTTTTTAATTGTTTTATTTAGGAGTACACAGTCACTGTCTTCAGATACACCAGAAGAGGGCATCAGATCCCATTACAGACAGTTTTGAGCCACCATGTGATAGCTGGGAATAGAACTTAGAACCTCTGGAAAAACATTCAATGCTCTTAACTTCAGAGCCATCTCTCTAGGCTCCCCCTTAGATTGTGTTTCTGATTGTGTGAATGGGAGCAATGTGTGTATGTGCAAGCATTCTAGAGGAGAATACAGGTAGTTTTGAGGCTCCCAGCTTGGTTTCTGGAAACTGGGTGCAGGTCCTCTGCAAGAGCAGTACCACCTCTTAAGTGTTGTGCCATCTCTCCAGTTTCTGTTAGAGGTTGTTTTTAGATAATAAAAATTGCCAGGTGTGGAGGTTGGCGCATGCTTTTTAATCCCAGCACTCGGGAAGCAGAGGCAGGCAAAGTTCTGCGTTTCAAGCCAGTCTGATCTACAAAGCAAGTTCCAGGATAGCCAGGGCTACAAGGAGAACCCTGTTGGGAACCCTTCCCTTTGATTCCTTTTTTCTTCGATTTCTCTGCCTCCTAAATACCATGCCTAGCTCACAGTCAGTTCATAAAAACAAGATGGTGTTGATTGGGAAATAGATCAGAGGTAATTAATATTCTAGAAGATAACTGATAATTCTGTAAGTTGTGTTCATTTTTATTAAAATATAAAAATATAAAAGTCACAGTTTAGCAAATGAAATTGTGCTCAGTCAAAAGATGAATATATTAGCACAGACTGTTTGGGACTGCTCTTCCAGAGGTTCTGAGTTTAATTCCCAGAACCACATGGTGGCTCACAGCCATCTGTAAATGGGATCTGATGCCCTATTCTGGTGTGTCTGAAGACAGCTACAGTGTGCTCACAGATATAAAACAAATAAATCTTAAAAGAGTATTATTTGGCACCCTTTCTAATAGAAATTATAGAACTAAGCAGTTTTTAAAAGTTAAATTTTTCTTCTCTCAATAGGTTTGTAAATATTATCTCTGTGGTTTTTGTCCTGCGGAATTGTTCACAAATACCCGTTCTGACCTTGGTAAGTTATTTTTCTGTTTATTACATTTAGAATTAAACTTCCTTCACCAGGCATAGTGGCATGAGCCCATAATCTCAGGATGAGGCAAGGGAATCCTGAGTTGAAGGTTAGCCCAGGTTATGTAGTAAAACTTGTATCCAAACGAAATTCAAACTTTCTTTGTAATCTTAAAGTTTTTTTTCCTTCAAAACGTGTGTAAGTAATTTCTTGGTTCAATTATGAATATGTTAATAAATGTCAATCTTATTAGGCACACTGGCAAATTAACTGTTTACATTTATACTTGTAAAATATTAAAGTGAAAATTGTTACATATACACTTTCTCTAATGTAGCCCAGAGTAGCCTGAAATGCACTTATGGGGCCCAAGCTGGCCTGAAACAGCAGTCCTCCCTCTGTCTCCTGAATGCTAGGATCATAGGTTTCAGCAACCATGCCTGGCTAAATGCCTGGAAAAGCAGTAACATCAGGTATCAGCACAGTGTTAACAGAGCAGAGACACCTGCATTGAAAAGTCTGAGAGGGGACTGAGAAAATAAGTGTTGGATCTTAAGAGTCTTGGCTAGTTCAGGATTTGAGTCACCAGGATACCATAAAAGTCAGGGCTAAGTCATGAGACTAAAAATGTAAAATGATTTTCAGTTTAGAGATTTTTAAGCCTTGAGACTATTAACACTTTGAAGCAGTTTTCATGGCTTCCCCCTGTATATTTGACAGTGTTGGCAACTTTCCTGACCCTAACCTCATTTCTAGTAACAAACCAAAATAGTCATCATACATTGACAAATGTCTTCTGCTGTCTAAATATTAGCTCCCAATTAAGAGCCACTGGTTCAGGCATTACACATTTCTTGGTACTAACTTTTCTTTTCTTTTCTTTTCTTTTTTTTTTTTCTTTTTTTTCTTTTTTTCTTTTTTTTCTGGGGCTGGGGACCGAACCCAGGACCTTGGTACTAACTTTTCTATTTGTGTGTGTGTGTTTGTGTTTTAGAAATTGACTAGGGAGACTCTCTGAAGCATAAAGTACAAACATAATTGGTGAATTGTGAGTTCTCTTACAATACTGAGTTGCTTTAGGGGGATGTATTATGCCTGGTAAGAGTCTGAATTTTGAAATTTTAAGCACAGCATAGGGAAATTATGAACAAAAATAAGGTTGTAATAATGTTTTAAATGAGTTCTTAATAGTGATGTAATAGTGATGTTCTCTTACAGGCATCCGGAAGGGTATAGCTAGATATTACCTCCAGTTACAGGGGAGCAGTTGAATACTTCAGAGAAAGGATTTTAACTGAATCCTGACCCCCTAAGAATCTCTTAAAAAATTAGTTCTGGTTTTTGTTGTTGTTGTTTTGTTTTGGGGTGGTTTTTTTTGTTTGTTTTTTGTTTTTTTGGTGTTTGTTTTGTTTTTTTGATAAAGGTCTTTACTGATAAATCTTTGCCTATCCACTCTATAATTCTCTGTCAGAATTTCGAATTATTCTTTAAAAATTAGTTGGCAAGGCTGTAGAGATGGTTCAGTGTTTTAGAGCAGTCTTCCAGAAGACTTGGTTCAGATCCTGGCATCCACATGGTAGCTCACAACCTTATGTGACTCCTCTAGTTTTGGGGATCCAATGTCCTCTTTTGGAGAACAATCCTTTCAAAATATAAGTTGCTGGTCAGGGGACACTAACCAGGCAGACATAATTTCAACTTACATTAACAAAATGAGTAAGGAAAGAGGCATGATGGTAAGAAATGATTGGGAATAGAGGAGAAAGTTGTTTAGAGATCTTACCTAACTTTACTATCTTCAGAGAAATAGTATCTGAACATTAGAAAGAAGAGATTGCAGTTAAGCTACACTTTTTAAAATTAAAGCTTTAGAAGTTAGAACTAAGAAATGTGAAATAAAAGCCACTAAATAGAGGAAGACACCATAGTGTTGCTTTGACCCCTCCTGCAAGCTTGCATGTAGGCACACAAAAGAGCTGAATACTCCTGTGTGTGTGCCACACACACTATCCAAGTCCTTCAGGTAATAGGCTGAATGAAGAGAAAGGAGCCGTACCCTCCCTCCATGGTGAGTTTGGGAACAGCATAGGAGTGTATAGGTCATAAAATTATGTTTCAAAATGACCTATATCTTGTGGGTAGCAAGCAAGAAATTTGAGGACACTAGAGAAATACGTTTACCAGTTTATATTAATGTCAGGGTTAGTATAGAAAACATCAAAATATGGTAGTGAAGAAAGATTTTTCTGAAACACAGTCTCAACCAGCATGTTTCCTATGTATCCTATGTATCCTTTCTTAACAAACTTATCCAGGGTGGTGTACATTGATCTGAAAAGAATAAAGAAAAGGCAATCTGGTGCTCTGTCACAGAGTGAGGGACAAAGAACTGTTTAGGATGGCCACGCTAGCAAGCTTGGAAAGCGTGCATCCCAGATAGAGGAAGGCGTGGCTCTCTGAAGAGAGCAAAACTGATCAATTGCCGCCTTTGAAGTAGTCTTTAGGAAAATTGATACAGGGATAGTTTCTTTGGCTTGGTAGAAGAGTTCAGGAAATAAGAAAGGTTTAATATATATGGGAAATAAATCCCAAGGAAAGAGCAGTAGAAATACCATCTACATCTTTTGTTTGGTCTACAGAGAATGCTATTTGCTGGTCAAAATGTAAATACTAAAGGGCAGGGTATTTTAACTTAAGACGGTTTCCATGTAGTCCTGTCTATCCTGGAACTTGCTATGTAGACCAGGCTAGCCGCAAACTCAAGAGTACTGAAACTCTGGAGTGCTGGGATTAAAGTTAAGCCGCCATGCCCACCCTAAATTTCTGATACATATGATTAATGAAAAATGAGCATAAAATTCTAAAATAATGGATTGAATTTCAGAAGAAATAGCTAAAAGTTAATGGTTAATTTGGGGTTGAGAATGGGACTTTTGTCTTACTTAACTTTACAAGTATTTGAAGCTAATCTCAGTGTTGGTTCAGACCGGTAGTCCACAGCATCCACATTTCCTTTAATGGTGGAAAGGAACAGTTTCCTTTTCACTTTTGTTCCTTGTCCCCTTTGTTGACCTTGGCAACTACAGAGATCAGTTTTCGTCATGTTTCATGATGAAATTGTACTCAATAATTCTCAGTAATAAAATGAGCTGCTTTTCCTTTATATTTTTAATATTTCTTAAGGGCTTTATATGCCATACTAGATCTATAACCTCATTTCCACCCCAACAACACAAAAAGTAGCAGTGGAACTTTATTTTGAACATAGTGGTAGTAGAGGGATACACTGGCCAGGTTGACTAAAGGTCACATGACTGAAAATACCTTTTTAACGGGGTTGGGGATTTAGCTCAGTGGTAGAGCGCTTGCCTCGGAAGCGCAAGGCCCTGGGTTGGGTCCCCACCCCCGAAAAAAAAAAAAAAAAAAAAAAAAAAAAGGAAAATACCTTTTTAAAAAAAAAAAGGGAAAAAAAAAAAAAACCAAAAAGAGAAAAAGCAATGGAAAAAAATAAATGGAGGGGAGGGGGAATTTTCGCTTGCCTAGGAAACTTTTCCTTTTTTTTCAACCCCCCCCCGGAAGACAGACAAACTTGGTGTAGTGGTCTGCCTTTTTTTTTTTTTTTTTTTTTTTTTTTTTTAAAGATTTATTTATTATATATAAGTACACTGTAGCTGTCTTCAGATACACCAGAAGAGGGCATCAGATCTCTTTACAGATGGTTGTGAGCCACCATGTGGTTGCTGGGAATTGAACTCATGACCTCTGGAAGAGCAGTCGGGTGCTCTTAACCGCTGAGCCATCTCTCCAGCCCGTGGTCTGCCTTTTTTAAGATCCCTTATCACTTAGGAAGCTGAGGCAGGAGGATCCTGAATTCTAGATCAGCCTTTTCAGAACAAAACAAAAACAAAAAAAACTTTATGACTAGAGAAGGGATTTTAATGTCACAATTTATGCATGTTCTTTTCTCTCTCAGGTCCATGTGAAAAAATTCATGATGAAAATCTAAGAAAACAGTGAGTTGTACTATTTTCTTTTTGTTACTTCCCCCTTTCTGGTTATTTAGTTTTAAGAGACAAGCATTGAAGACAATTGGAGTTGATATAAAATAGCATTGCAGATGAATTTAGTCACTGGCCTGGCATGGTAAAGTGTGATAGCTTTAGGAGTGCTAGCTGCCATATTATCTGCTTTTTATTATTATATGTACTTCTCTCTGTTTGCCCTTTATAAAGTTTATAATTGTTTTATAACCTTGCATGTTGAAGACAACTTTGATAGTTTGTTCTTGCAAGAGTACTGAGTTTACAACCTGTACTGCTGTGCTGGCTTTATGGATCCAGATCCAGACCCTCATGCATATATAGGAAGCAAAGTAACCTCCTGAGCCATTTCTCCGGCTCCCATGGACTAAGGAAGGGTCTTTGAGCATGATGAGGATGTAGAGGCCCAAAGTAGACATTGGATCTTCTTGTTGATCACTTTCCACTTTATTTATTTATTGAGGCCGTCTCCTATTAGCTAGTTTTGACTCATCTACCTAGACAGCTTGCTCCAGGAATCTCCTTTCTCTGTCCCTCAAGCACCAGAAGTATAAGTGATACAGTGTCTAACTGCACAGCTTATATGAGTTCTAGGAAGCCACGCTTCCATCTTCGTGCTTGCATGGCAAGGACTTTAACCACTGATCCATTTCCTCAGCCTCCTCCAGTTCCACCTTCATTTTTCTGTTTACGGTTTGTCCAGACACAGTTTCTCTGTATTGCCTTGGCTGACTTGGAACCACTTTGAACTCAGCAGAGACTTGCTGGTGCTGGGATTAAAGGCACAGGCCAAGTCTGACTTATTTTCTTCTTATTAAATTATTATTATTATTATTATTATTATTATTATTATTATTATTATTATTTCAGTCTTACTATATAACCTAGATGGCCTGGAACTCACTATGTAAGCCAACTGACCTCAAACTCACAGATATCTAACTGTCTCTAGTGCTGTAATTAGAGCATAGACCACCATGCCTGGTGGTTTAACTTTCTCAATTACATTTTATTTACTTAATCACATTTATTTAGTTAGTTCGTGTTAGTTACTATATTTGTGAGTGCACTAGTGCCATGGTACATTTGTGGGCCTAAAAGGACAGCTTCTGTTAGTTCTCTTCCATTGTGTGAGATCAAATGCAGGTAGTCAGGCTTAGCAGTGAGCATCTTTACCGACTGAACTGTCTCACTGGTCCCAACTCCTGTTTTATAGATATGATTTGTCCTGGATTCCAGAGAATAGATAGATGCAAAGTAGTGTTATTGCCATGGCTTAAACCTGTGTTTAAAGCTTGTGTTTTTACCTGGGCCTAGTAATGCCTGGTAAACCAGCTATTTGAGAAACCGAGACAATAAGATCCATGTTCAAGGCCAGTCTGTGCACTTAATGGGGAGCTTTAACACAAAACAAAGGCTGGGTAACAGAGCTCAGTGATAAAGCACTTTGCTAGCGTGTGTAAGGCCTGGGTTCAGTGTGTAGTACCACCAGATCAGATAAACAGCCAACTGACTGTTAACCAACCGCAGTGCAATGTACAGTGCCTCACTTAGTAGGATATCATCTAAAATTTCACTCAAGCTTTGAGATGGGGTGATAGAGAATATATGGCTTGTAATGTTTAAACATTTATTTACTTTCATTTTATCAGGTATGAGAAGAGTTCTCGTTTTATGAAAGTTGGCTATGAGAGAGATTTTTTGCGATACTTACAGAGTTTACTTGCCGAGGTCGAGCGTAGAATTAGGCGAGGTCATGCTCGTTTGGCATTATCTCAAAATCAGCAGTCTTCTGGGGTAAGTATGAAACGGACTTAGACTTGGAAAGAGCTCTTGTTCTCTGTAGTTCCAGGCATCTCATTATTTTAAACTTGTCTTCCACTCATTGCTTTCGCCTTTAAAATTACATAAAATGTGAGAAGCACCTTTCTTTCTGTTACTTGAGGTATAGGGAAGCGTCTTCCCCCTCAAGTGTGTGTGCGTTTGTTTGTGTTTGTTTGTTTTGGTGGCGCTGCTGGAGGTCAAACCATGAACTTTGCACAGCTAGCAAGTTCCCCACTAAACTACATGTCAGTTTTCTGGCTGCTTCATCCTAGGAAAACCAGGACAGGTGGTCGTCCTGGTAACTAACCCCAACCCAGTGAGTCGTTTCACCTCCATGATAGAATGGGAGGAGCAGGGGGCCAAGACTGTCTGAGGCAATTGCTTTTCCAAGGAGATCATGGGTAGAAAGACTCCTAACAGTGACCTTCGAAGGCAAGCAAGGAACTAGCTAGCCAGCAGAATCAAAAGGAAGCTGCGCTGGGGTTGGGGTGCAGTGAGCTTAAAGGCAGAGAAGGAGAAGGAGAGGAGGTCATTTCTTCACACAGAGCCACGGCAAAGCAAGGGTGCAGGCGAAAAGATCTTGAGCGTATTTCTTGAAGGCTCGCTCTGGCTTTATAATGGAACTGATCTGAAGAGTGTACAGTGGAAGCAGCGAGTTATCTGGGGGGTCGTGTGGTGATTATGGTGGGCTGGGTGAAGATGGTTGAAAAACCAACAGCTTGCTGGGGCGAGAATTTGGGTGAGCAGGGAAGAGGAGAAATTCTTCCCACATGGTTCTTGGTTTAAGCATCCAGGTGACTAACAGAATTTAGTGTAGATCGGAACTGGAGAAAATTCTGTTCAAGTTTCTATCTTAGACATGTCAAATTTGAAATGCCTTAAATACCCAAGTAGAGACATTTAGTAGGAGGTGAGACATGACATAAACTTGTAGTTGCAAGTCAGGCATGAAACCAAAATCCTCCCAGTGTATTACTTTCTACAAATTACTAACCTTCACCTAGTGTCTTGGTTTTGTCTCTTAAATGGAAATACTAAAGTAGCTATAAGACAAGTCAAGTTTTATGACCAGTAGTAACACAGATGGTTAAATGCCCAGCAGATGGTAGCTATTGGATCTGGAACTCGTGGTGGTGCCCAGAAGGGATGGCAGGCATTCACTGCCATGCCCAGTTGAAGATTTTTCTCAAGTATCAGTAACTCTATGTGTAATTGGCTACCAAAGATCAAAGATAATTGGATTAGTATCAGGTGATTTTTTTAAAGATCGATCGATTGATTGATTGATTGATTATATATTAAGTATACTGTAGCTGTCTTCAGACACCAGAAGAGAGCATCAGATCTCATTACAGATGGTTGTGAGCCACCATGTGTTTGCTGGGAATTGAACTCAGGACGTCTGGAAGAGCAGTCAGTGCTCTTAACCTCTGAGCTATCTCTCCACCCCCTAGTATCAGATGATTAAGCACTGTTACTGTTCTGCCAAGACAGGGTCTCCTTTGGTGAAGACTACTGGCCTTAAATTTGTAGTTGAGGATGATCTTAAAGTTTGTTTGTTTGTTTTTTCCAGACAGGGTTTCTCTTTGTAGCCCTAAAACTCACTTTGTAGACTAGGCTGACCTTGAACTTTGAGATCCACCTGTTTCTGCCTCCACTTTCCAAAGAGCTTGTAGACATGTACCATGTTGCTCCCCTCCTCTCTGCCTTTAATTACTAACTAAAAACACTCATGGGACTTGGTGGCATAATCCCATGTCCTTAGTTAGCACTTGGGAGGTTGGGACAGAGTATCTTTATTGTTTTAAAGGGGAAAAAATACACATCTATTTCCATGAGAACCTGAATATGTTACTATTAGGGGTGGTGCTTGGATCAAACCCAAGGCCTAGTGCAGATCACGATCTCTGTCCCTGAACTCAAGAGGTTATATAATTTTCTTTGGTATTTTACTTATCAGTTAATAAAGTATTAACATACTTTATTGTTTTTAACAGGCTGCTGGTCCAACAGGCAAAAATGAAGAAAAAATTCAGGTTCTGACAGACAAAATTGATGTGCTTCTACAGCAGGTGAGAGTCGTTTGTAGAAGAGAAAATCCATGGAGCTAGGTGCCTTGGCAAACAGTTTAATCCCAGCATTGATGGAGATGACAGGGCCACGACCCTGTCTTAGACAGAAACAACTGAGACGTGATTAGTAAGGTTAGAAAGTAAACATGATGGGGGATTGGGGATTTAGCTCAGCGATAGAGCGCTTGCCTAGCGAGCGCAAGGCCCTGGGTTCAGTCCCCAGCTCTGAAAAAAAAAGAAAGAAAAAAGAAAGAAAGAAAGAAAGAAAGAAAGTAAACATGGAAAGATTTTGATTGATTATAAGGGACATACAAACTGAAATCTCAACTAGGGGGAGATACTTAACAGTATTTTATTGGTGTCCTTTAAAAAGGTTAACTCGCCCAGCACGATGGCACACATTTAATCCTAGCACTCTGCATGGTTCCAGGCTAGTCTTGTTTACAAATCAAGTTCCAAGATAGCCACAACTACACAGAGAAACCCTGTCTCAAAAAACAAAAATCAAATAACAACAGCAACAAAACCCCAACAGGATAACATGCTTGAGTGTTGTGAAGGATTTGGGCCTTTAGAGTTATTAAACATTGCTGCTGGGTGTATAAAATGATTGAGGTAGGCAGTCTAGAAGGGTTTAATCTGGTCCAGCCCCGTCCTGCCCCTCCCCCCCAGAGAGTTTGTTTCTTAAAAGGTTAAAAATGTACCTGTGAGCTTAGGCAAAACAGAAATGTGTCTGTACAACTTGGCACACCACTGTTTTAAAAATCACTCATACCCCCTCCCACCACATTCAAGTGTTCATTAACAATTCTGTGAGAAAGTCATGTGGGGTGGTCATAAGTTCAGTACTAAGGCAGGAGGAATGCCTTTGAGTTCAAGGCAAGTTTTGGCTCTGGTGAGTAGCAGGCCAGCCAAGGCTGCAGAGACAGAATACTGTCTTGAAAACCAAAGTTAAATTATGTATAGTGAAATAATATTCTGCAATGTAAAGGAACTTAACTATTTGCAATAATATTGATAAATGTTTAAACCATTTATCAATGAGTGAAAAAAGATAGATTGAGGAAGGACTATAAACCACATAATGTATAAAGCTTGGGAAAATACAGTCTAATCTGTAGTGACAGAAGATTATTGATTGCCTGTCTGTCTGGTCATATGTATAATGTCGAGGTTGAAGGAGGTGCTAAAATGAATAGGAAGAAACCTTTTTGGGGGAAGGAAGGAACATGTCTAACTGGTAATGATGATTTTCCTGGATATGTGTTTGTCCATACTTATAATCTTTGCGCACTTAAAATATACATCATCTAAGCTATAAAAGAAAAATCATATTAGCAAGCAAAATGACAAATCTACTGAAGGCTAGTAAAGCATGGTGGCTGTAAAATTCTTTGCTTGATTTGAGAGGAATCTTGACTTTGTGTTTCTGTCTTAGATTGAAGAGTTAGGATCTGAAGGAAAGGTAGAAGAAGCCCAGGGAATGATGAAATTGGTTGAACAGTTAAAGGAAGAGAGAGAATTGCTAAGATCTACAACCTCGGTGAGTTTTAACCTGTTATGTTCCCAAGAAGCCTGTTAGTTACATGGAATCTGTTCTTCTTAGAAAGTCTTAATACCTTTTTCTGTTGTCCAAAATTTAGTCTTGATCAAACATATTCTTAAAAGGCCATGTGTGTTGCATTGGCAGGTCACAAGGTTATGCCCTGCCTTACATTGAGGGCATCCTCAGACAACATGAAGATACAAAACAAAACCCCTCACGCTGTTTCCCCCATCCCCCACCACATACATGCAGTGCAGAGGAGCAAACATAGGGTGTCGTGCTTGTCCAGCAAGTACTCTTAACCTCTGAGCTATTTCCCCAGCTAGTGACTTCACTCCGGTACCAAGCAAGGAATGTGCTTCAATAGCAGACACTAGCCAGGTGTCTGCAGGTTAGTGCTGGCAGTTTATCTGAAGATAGCGTTAGAGTTCACAAGTTGGGAGCATAATTCTGAAGCTTGTGTTTGCTATGGCGTTCTTCTTTTCCTTTCCCCTTTCCCTTCTCCCCATCTGATGCGCACATACAGTCCCAGGCACATGTATGTCAGATGTCACTCATGCCCCAGGTTTTACCTGTGCTTCTGACTAACGTTAACAATTCAGAGCTTTCACAAACCCTCACCTCGGGTTCAATTCATTTGCTCCCGTACCTCACAGATGTCTGAAACACGTTTACCAGCTTATTATAAAGGATATTACAAAGGATGCAGAGGAAGAAGAGATGCATAGGTATGGGAGAAGGGTGGCGAAGCTTCCGTCTCCTCTTCAGGTTCACCACCTTCTAGGAACCTCCATGTACTCAGGTATCTGGAAGCTCAGGCCCTTTTCTGGGTCAAATTGGAGACTTAATTCTATAAGCGTTATGGAAACATGGACAACTGGGTAGAAATGTGATTGGACAAGAAGAATATGATATAATACAATAGACCAAGTAGGGGAACCCAGCAGCCTGCCTGTCCAGGTCTTTTTATGACACCCGCCCCAGCATTCTCTACCCTCTGTTGGGCAGAGTCCCATTAACCTAGGGACCCTGTGATCAGACAAGTAGATAGTGAATTTCTTGGTCTACTCCAGGTCACAAAGGTAAAGGAAGGTTATATAGAGTTTTTGAGACTTCTCTTAGGGAGAAGTTAGAAGAATGGGTAGAAGTGATTACTGCATGTTATCTCACTACAGGCTGCATTCTATAATTTTTACATTTATTATTCAGTCTTTGTGTAGTCCTGTCACAGCATGTATGTTGAGATCAGAGGACAACTTGAAACTTTAGTTCTCTCCTTCCATGTGAACTTTTTGTGTCATCTAGCTTGGTGGCCCTGCCTTAGAGTATTAATACCCGTGTGAGTTTGAGTTCCATTTACTCCGTACTTGTATTTACGGTAGTTTAGCTGTGAGGACTGCAGTGTATGCTTTAGGTGCTATTGATAAGATGTTCTGGGTACTGCTTCTGTTGCCTCATTGTTGTCAACTCAGATTGTTCACCATGAGGTTCATTTCTTAATGATTGAGTTATTGTATCTATGTGAAAGCAGTTTAGACTAAAATAACTTTCTGAACATTTACCTTTTTCAAGGTGACTTGGTGTTGAGCAGTTAGGTCAGGTGAGCACTGGCTCTTTTCCGGCCTTTCCTTTCTAAAACTTGAGCAACTGGTGTTTAGTTATGGCTGGAGAGATGGAAAGTAGATGTTAGATCCTTTTGGAGTTTGTTTCTCTCATAGCAGCTGGCTTCTCATTTCAGACTATAGAAAGCTTTGCTGCCCAAGAAAAACAGATGGAAGTTTGTGAAGTGTGCGGAGCCTTTTTGATTGTAGGAGACGCCCAGTCCCGGGTAGACGACCATTTGATGGGGAAGCAGCACATGGGCTATGCCAAAATTAAAGCCACCGTGGAAGAATTAAAAGTAAGTTTCTCATAAGCACACATGCAATCTGTAAGTTCTAACAATAACCATCACTAAAAGTACTGTATTTCATATAGCTAAAGTTTATACGTATCTAAAGCTGTGATGTGTGGAGGTTGGAGCTTGTTTAACGTGCCCCAGCTGTGGGCTTGATCCTTAGTCAAAAGGAAGAACGCAGTGACAACTCCTGTGACGGTTTCTTGTTCACCAACATATCTTATTAACTTTGTTTTCAAATACCAGAAATTGAAACTTAAAGGTATTTCTCAAATAACGGTTATAGACACACACGCACGCACGCACGCATGCACGCACGCGCGCGCGCTCGCGATACCAGAATTTCTACATTTCCCCTGACGATACGGGATTCCATAAGCAAAAATTAGTCCATACATTGCTTGGAAATGTCTTAAAGTTGTTATAAAACTCTATCTTGAGCTAGGGAAGTGGCTTAATGAGAGATTACTTGCCTGGGATTCTCAAGGCCTTTGGGCTGGTTCCAGTACTACAACAATTAAAAAAGCCAACTTGATTTCCTTAGGAAAAGTTAAGAAAAAGAACAGAGGAACCCGATCGGGATGAACGTCTCAAAAAAGAGAAGCAAGAAAGAGAGGAAAGAGAAAAAGAGCGGGAGAGAGAAAGGGAAGAACGGGAAAGAAAAAGACGAAGAGAAGAGGAAGAAAGAGAAAAAGAAAGAGCTCGTGACAGAGAAAGGAGAAAGAGAAGTCGTTCTCGGAGTAGACACTCAAGCCGAACTTCTGACCGGAGATGCAGCAGGTCTCGGGACCACAAAAGATCACGGAGTAGAGATAGAAGGAGAAGCAGGTATGTAAATCTGCTGACAGTGTCTGGTTCGTGATAACACTACAGTGTACAGTTATGAGCAAAAAATAGTAAATGACCTTTTGTTGTAGTGGGGCTCTCATATGTCATAACTGAACGATTGTAAGTTGAAGAAAATACATTAAGTCAGTACAGAATCTCATGCTGACATAGTACCCCGCTTCTCCTTATTGATCACATAGCTGATGGAGAACTAACTGTGAGTGATTGTCGCTACCCAGGTTTAGGATGAATGTGGAGCCTGTGTGTCAAGCCTAAGTAGTGATTCAGATCCTAAATTTGAAATGAAATGACTGATGGATGTACATTACTTTTGTGCTGTCATAAAATGAGATTATTTTGTTGAACCACTAATGAAAGACTGCATGTTTATGTGTTAGATAGACTTGTAAGGGTTGAAAGGTGAGCTTTCATCTTTAAGGAAGCCCCTTCTGTTTTGGGTTTGAGATAATCTTTCCAGGATTCAGTCTACCAGGTAGTATATCTCTTGTTTTGTTTTTGTCGGGTTTTGATTTGTTTCATTTCAAAACAGGGTCTTTCTATCTGTGTCTGGCCTGGAGCTTGCTGTGTAGATCAGGCTGGTCTCATTCACTGGGATCTGCCTGCCTCTGCTTCCAGATTGCTGAGATTAACAGCAAGATTTTCAATGATTTTTATCCTTGAGATGTCTAATGTAAAGTGCTTTGCTATTTTTCTTTTCTCAAGACAGGGTTTCTTTGTATAGCCCTGAATGTCCTTAGAACTCACTCTGTAGACTAGGCTGATTGTTGTTTCTTAAGGGAAACTTTTACTTTAAAATTATTATCAAATAGTAATATATGTGATTCTCTGAGCCCTTTTAGTAATATCAGCTGAAATTGTTTTCCTTTTTCTTTAAATTATTAAGAAGTAGAGATCGACGAAGAAGCAGAAGCCATGACAGATCAGAAAGAAAACATAGATCTCGCAGTCGGGATCGAAGACGGTCAAAAAGCCGAGATCGAAAGTCCTATAAACACAGGAGCAAAAGTCGGGACAGAGAACAAGATAGAAAGTCCAAGGAGAAAGGTTGGTTTAGTATGGGAGGTGCTGTCAGTAGCCTGGAACCCTACTGTGCTGCAGAGCAGTCAGCTCAACTTCAAGCTCTTACCTCTCTCTTCCTGCTCTGGTGTGTGACAGTGGAGGTTGGCCTTGTTACTCAGTTAGCAACCTGGAGGCTTTTGTTGTCTGGATTCTTATGAGTTTGTGTTGCCTTTGAGGATGATGATGCTACATTTATTTTAAACTGCAGTATTCCATAATGTTTCCCAGAGTGCACTGCACATCCATTTGTTCCTCCTGTGCAGCTATCATTGGCTCAGCAAGTAGCTTCTGTGTTCGCAGAAGGTGGACACCTCACTGTGTCTTACACCTCCTTGTGTCTTAGCAAGTGTGTTGCATCCACATGCTGTTCCCTTCTGCTTTCTTCTGGTGTCTGTAGCTGCTGTGTTACTATGTTACTGGTATTAATGAACTGTAAAGTTTGCCCTTGGCCTATTATAAAAAATTCTCTTTTAGCCTTTATTGGAGGATAATGTTTTCCGTAATCATCAAGGTCTCCTTTTAAAACTTAATTTTATTTTGGAGTTATTTTAGCATCTTTGGTTTTTATATTGTTTGGGCTGTTTTGCTTTGTACAGTTTTAAGGAAGAGAGACAGGGTCTCCTCTCTTTGTTCCTGCTTCCATCCTGTCCTTTCCGTGTCTGCCCTTTGCTACTGTGTGACAGCTAACCGTGTGTGGCACTCCTAGTCTCACACTTCCTTCTGAGAGCTGTCCCACTAGATTTGGCATTTGTTCGCCTCTGCTTATTTAAAGTCAGACATTGTTCTGTGATTTAGAATGCAGTTGTTAAAGGGCTAATGCTTATATTTGAGTGGTCTCCTGTACTGTGTTTTATTTAGAAAGGCTTCGGTATATTTTAAGTGAGATCAGTTTTGAAGAGTCACCTGATGACTCTTGTATCAGATCGAATCAATCGCCCGTGTTTTGAGGATCTTGATCACATATTTCTGTGTTATTAATTGTTCTTTTCTGGTCTTGCCATTTAAATAGACACATTTGTATAATTTTGTGTTGAAGCAAAAATGTGTCCTGAATTCCTGACTTGTGACACTTGTGACAGGATGAATGTAGTAAAGCTGAGGTTTCCTGCTGAGACGTGGGACAGAAGACTGGATCCTGAAAAAACTTACAGGCCTATTTTGTTTGGGCATGCCATTATAGCATTAACTTCAGTGTTAGGGTGGCTTCTAGAAACATTGAGTCTATTGGCTTATGGAGGTTCTCGACACTTGTGAGTGTACAGACAATAGCATTCTGGCCCGTGGGCGTCAGGCATCTGTACCGACAGACATTTAACAATGGCAGATGAGTAAGTCTGCTCATGCTCCGGGTACTGTGATCATAATAGAAGCACCTAACAGAACTCCATGAAGGGGTAGTTATTTTTTACATATAGCTATCTATACTCTGTTCAGAGAGTTTCTATTTAATCCATAACCATAAAATCCAACACACATTATGGATATCCCTAGGACTATTAAGATCTACCATATT
This sequence comes from Rattus rattus, assembly GCF_011064425.1. Lineage (NCBI taxonomy): Eukaryota > Metazoa > Chordata > Mammalia > Rodentia > Muridae > Rattus > Rattus rattus. The sequence continues at coordinate 51,240,877 of NC_046162.1, forward strand.
TACATAGGCCAGAAGATAAGATTTTTGGACTACTAGTCCTCTACGGAGCAACAAGACGACCCTTCCTCATTGAAGCTACCTGTGCGCTGGAGAAGCCCATAAGGCTCAAAGGGAGGACTTTCCCACAAGGTCAGTTAGAGCACAGTTTCCACAGGCGGACAGACAGACAGATGTGAAGCAAGTCTTATGGTTAACCTGCTTGTTTTACAAATGTTGGACCTGATACGCACTCACTTATGCAAGATGCAAGTCCACAGCCCTGTGTTTACCCTCCCATCCTTCCGGGTGTTTGGTATTGGGTCTGTGATGGCTGTCCATAGAGAGTGCCTGCCTCTCTTCAGACGTATTCTGTCATGATCTCCTTTGCCAGACTAGTTACTCTTGGTTGGTTTTTTTTGTTTGTTTGTTTGTTTTTCCCTTTTTTCTTTTTTTCGGAGCTGGGGACTGAACCCAGGGCCTTGCACTTGCTAGGCAAGCGCTCTACCACTGAGCTAAATCCCCAACCCCGTTACTCTTAGTTTTAAAGAGGAAAGATCACTTTTATGGAAAGGTGCACTTAATATTTTCTGCAGAATCCTATTTAGAGGGACATGGACAACTCCTCCCTCTAGTGGGCTTCCTCCCCAACCCCCCCCCGCCCTTTTAGGGAAAAAAAAACCTCTTAGATTTCATTACAGAAAATAGACATTTGGGTTCTAGGATTATTTGAAGATCCCATTTTCTTAATAGGTGTGTCCCCTCTTGGATATTTAAATATACATAAATATTCTTTTAATAAACATGTCATTTAAATGTTAAATTTCTTTCTGATGTCACTTTGCTTGCCATTGCAACTTAATTACCTCATGTTAACAGCTTTGTTGTATTGTCTTTTGTACCTTTCCTGCTGCCTTTGGTTGGTCTTTATCTAGAATGAATCTACTGAAGTTGTAAATTGTGGGGCGACTTTAGCAGGTTTGAGAGAATTTTCTGTTTCCTTTCAGTTCTTTTGCCCTTTCCCTCTATAATGTACAACCGACATCACCGAACTCTGCAGCAGACTGTTCTTACAGGCGTGGGAGATGGCTCTTTGCTCTCAGTGTCCCCTTTTTAAGTGGTAACGGATATGTTGTGTTTCACTCTAAATTCCATGGTCAATGTCTTCTTTTATGGCAGAAAAGAAGGGAGCCGATGATAAAAAGAGTAGTGTGAAGTCCAGTAGTCGAGAAAAACAAAGTGAAGACACGAACCCCGAGTCGAAGGAAAGTGACACTAAGAGTGAGGTCAATGGGACCAGTGAAGACATTAAATCTGAAGGTGACACTCAGTCCAATTAAAACTGATCTGATAAGGCCTCAGATCACACAGAGGTAAGTGCACTGTTTCTCACTTTGATTAGGGCTTTTTGTTACTGTTTGACAGTGCAGCGTAAGTATGCACAGATGAAGACGGAGCTAAGCCGTGTAAGAAGACATACAAAAGCCTCTTCTGAAGGAAAAGACAGTGTAGTCCTGCAAAACATTTGGAGGTACATTGTTTTGTCTCAGCTATTTTGTAGCAGACCTCGTGCCCCCATTAGTGTGCCTCTTTGGAATTACTGTCCACGTATGTAATGTAGTCGCCATTGAAAGTTAACTATCCTTTTTTTAGGGATTTTGCTGTTATTTCTTTTTTTTTTTTTTTTTTTTTAAATGAAAAGGTTGAACTGTTTTTTTCTTTTTGGTATTAAGTCCATCTTGTGTTGGTACATTGGCAGAAACATATGCTTTAAAACTTTTAACTATTTCTGAGGCACATGTTGGACTACTTTGTTTTAATTAAACTGCTAGTATTTATTTGTCCAGGATGTTTCTAGTTTTTTGCTTTATTGCCTTGCATTCTAATGCAGTTTGTTCTGTAACTCGAGAGCCAGTAGCATTGGATTGATGGAAGTGTAGGGTTTATGAATTATTGCAGCTGACTACCATACCTCACACAGCGTTGGTGTTGTGAGCGGCCCATGAAAAGCCAAATTAGAAATCAAGGATTCAGTCAAACTAAGCAGGTATTCATGCCAGGTACTCCTTTCTCTACCCACATCCGTGTTTGAATGCTATGCCTGTGACCTTTACGCTTAACTGTTGTGTATCCTTTTTGTTCTTTACAAGAAGCACAGAGGGGTTTTTTGTGTATTGCGTGAAATCTTACAAATCATATGTTAACAGAATGGAATTTTTTTTCAACTGTGTGTAGGGATGCAGTGGTGCCCAGAATTAGATATCTTTAAAGAATTTTAAATACAATAAACACTTCATATTACCCGCCTTGTTACATTCAGTGCAATTCTCAAGTCTTTAAGAGGTATGTGTTTAACGTTTCCTACTGTGTAGGAGAATTTGCGGTCAGCCATAGTATAGAGGAATAATCACTGGCTGAGACATTCACAGCAACAGCATCTAGCAAGGACAGACACTGGATCAGTGACACAAAGAACTGATTTGACTATCGGATGAGGTTGGGTTCTTAAAGAACTGTTTAAAGCTAGGTTTTATAGGCGTTCTTAAATCCTCTAACTGTTCAATCTTTGGGCTAGTGGCGTGGGATGAAATATTCCTAATGAAAGGAAGTACCAATTAGTTGATTTATTGGTGGCATTCCTGTCTTAGGAAAGCAGTGTAGTTATGTCTGTGTGAACCATTCACACATAAGCAGCATACACAGGCACATGGCTCTAAACCACACCAATGCCTTGATGTAAAAGCAGTACATTTTATATACACATGTACATGGTTAGCAGTTAGCGACTGGGCCAACACTTAGTCATAAAATTTTACCTTTTATATGCTGTCTAATTATCAATTTTCCCCAAATTTTGCATTGTAGGACTACTGTTGAAGAGTTTTTGAAGAATACTGAAAACGGAATAAAGTGAAGATCAACATTAAAATGAGGTGAAAGAAAGCTATAGTGGAGTAGAAAAAGTATAAAGCGCAGTTAGTTATTTGGTTTTTTTATTATTATTATTATTAAAAATTAATTCAGGACTGTTGTGACCTACCAGATTTCAGAACATGTGTTAATAGCACATATGCCACTTTGAAAACTTAGGTCCTGTATCATATTTTTTCTTTAAGACTTTTTAAGAAATATTACCTAAACATGTGGCTTGCTCAGTGTTTACTTGCAAGTTTTCAGTCTTGGACTTTGAAGACAGGATTAAACGTTAGTATTCATGTGAAGCAGACTGGGATTCCATTTTTACACCTCTGCTATCCTTAGCCTTTGGATTTAGAAGTGACAATAAAGTATCTCTGACTTTCTGTTACAAAGTTGATTGTCTGTGTCATTGAAAGGCTTTAGTGTTGCTGTTCCTAATGACGTGACGACGCCAGACTAATCCCTTGTTTTTAAATGGGAGGCACACTGTTTACACAGGTGTAGTGAACGCTTTCCTAACTTGTCCTATTGAAGGGTAATATTTTATACAACTTCCTGTTTGATGTTTAATGGTGCTTCAATTTTGGGTGGTTGTGACTACATTTGGATTTGCTTTCAATAGCAAAGGTGTACAGTGAACTAGAATATATTTTTACACCCATGAGGTTTCTTTAGTAGTAAAAGGTTCTAAATAACCTCTCAGTGTCTTCCTCTGACAACCTAGGAAAAGGATTTAGACAGACATTCAGAAACTTTCATCAGTTTTCTTCTTTTCTTTAAATCCTATACCAATAATTTCTTTTAACCCAGCCTTGTTTGGTTATAAATGTATATATTTCTGTATGTAGTGTGTAGTGTACATAACAAGGATATTTGAAAAATAAAGCAGGTGTTTCGCCTGGAAGTAGCAGCATGTTTGTAACTAGCCCATGGACTGTACAGAGTCTTCTCCCTGACCACAGATGGTCACATATCATAGCAGTTCCTTGTGACTTTGAGTACTGCCATCAGTTTATAGGTGAAGGAACTGAGCAAGTGGCTTATCTAGGAAATGGCCTCTCTCATGTCGATCAGTGTTAGGGCATGGAGACTGGGTCTCTGCTCTGTCTTTTCTAACTGTAGTGCCACTGCTCCTTCCAGTGTGTGTTAGGGGTCATTGCAGAATTTATTACATAAAATACTCTCTACTAAACTTGGACTAATCATGAAGCCATCACTTTTGGAAGTCTATATGAAAATCTGTTACTGGGGACAGAGCCCTCTTGCTCCCCCCGATTACCTAGAGATGCAGCGGCAGGTGGGGAGGCCGCTCTGAAGATGTGACAGATGAGACAGGTGAAGATGCAGTTATTGTCGCAGCTCTCAAGTCATCCAGCTCTAAGCTCTCTTGTTGCTTGATGACATTGTTGTATTAAGAATGAGATGTAAGAAGTCTGCTCAAGTAGTAAGATGGCAGATTGGTCTTCCTTCTGCCTCATCTAGACTCAGCAGTGAGCATAAATGAAGTGCAGCACCTGGGAAACGCCTGGGAAAAGGCGTCCTCTGGACGTGTAGATGCAGAGAGAACCCGGGAGTTTGCTCCCTAGGTGTCTAGTATAGAGGGTAGGAAACTTACTGTAAGAAATGCATTTCCATTTTGTAGACCAAATAGCTGACTCTGTCATTGTGATTTTTGTGTGCGTGTGTGTGTGTGTGTGTGTGTGTGTGTGTGTGTGTGTGTGTGTGTGTGTGTGTGTGAGAGAGAGAGAGAGAGAGAGAGAGAGAGAGAGAGAGAGAGAGAGAGAGGAGGGGGTGTGTTGTCTGTCTGTTACGTCTCTTTGGAGAGCCAGTCTTAATTTTGAAATCAGGGCAAGCAGTTAGTTGATCTTTTTAAAAATGCCTTTTTGGGACTTTTTACCACATGAAAGTACAACAGTATAATCAATCTCTGTTACCCTATCTCCAGTAATACTCGTAGCTGTAGTTAGTCCCGTGTGTGTGCATGTTTTCAGTGTGGATGGGGAGGGGGCTTGCACAAATGTATATGTGTGTATTTGTGTGTGTGCATGTCTACTCTTAAATGTATTCTCAAGCAAGTCTCAGTTATGCTGTGTAACCTATGTCTCTGAAAGAGGAAGTTCCCTTTGTAAAATTTATCCTTTATTCAGTACTTCTCAGACTGATAGCTCTTTACTTTGTAACTCTCAAGAGGGTAGAGAACTGGAGCCTGCTCTTAGGCCTCTCCTGTAGAGTGTAGACAGAGTAGACAGTCTCTGCAGCAGATTTCCAGCTACACTTCAGTTGGATTTGAAACCACTTGTGTACCTCTGTAATCATGAGCTGTTAAACTCTTCATGGTGTTCTGCTTAGATAAATTCTTCTAGAACAGTTCTCACCTTGAATACAAGCAATATCACAGAAGACCAGAGGCCATTCCAAGGTCTAAGAACACATACCCTTTTAGCTGAGCCAACTAGTTAAAGATTTTAGGGCTGTACAATCGGAATGTTTTTGACTTCCCATCTAGGTGATAGATAGATGGATTGTTGAGTGGCTTCAGTATGCTTTAGATACCTTGTACGTGCATGAAACATTCTGTGGGGTGACACTTCATCCAGGGTTGGCTTTCAAGCTTCCTTCTGACTGGTTTCTATTTGCTTGTGAAAGAACCCTCCTGGATGGCTGTGCGTTTTACCTTATTTGATAACTGCAACTGTAATGCTCGTTCTTGGTTTAAAAGCAACAGCGAAGTGTTCAGTGATCTGTCTTCCTTACCTGATTGTCCGCTCACTCCTTTCCAGATCCTGGTGTTGCCTATTCTTTCTTCCAAGTACTAGGGAAGGGGGCAGGAAGTGGGAGGTGGTAATATAAAATATATAGAGATATCTTTTTATATATGATAGTGTGCCCATCATATATGTTCTGAATTTGCCATTTTCAGTTACCTTATTTGGAAACATTTGAGATACAGGACTCAGTACTTTGAAGTCAAACGTGTTGCTTTTAAAAAGTACATTTCAAGTAAGCCGAAACAGGGTACCTGACATTTTCATTGTGTCAGAATGATGGATTTTCTATTAAGTGCATTTCCCGAGTTTCACAGTTGATCTATTTCTTTCCCTCAGCCATCTCAAGTAGATCAGTTATCTGTCAACAGGTTTGGTTAGGGACAACTTTGGAAACAGTTCAGCACAGTTAAGTATCAGCCGTAGGTACATACTGGAGAAACTCCTAAATGTTGCCAGGAGAAGGATGAACATATATCTTAATGTCATCTTGGGTGATGAAGAAAAGAAAACCTAAGCCAACAAAAGTCTGGGAGGATCCATCCCATCAGCATTTGTGTCGATAACTAGCACGACCCATGCCCATCATGGAATTCCACGGGCGTGAAGATGAACTTCAGCTCCACATGTGACCATGGATGACGGACGCACGATGTAATGATGTTCCCAAAAATCAAGCCACAGGAGGATTTATCCATTGTGATTCGCTTTGGTAAAGGTCTAAACAGGCTGTTAAAAATACACGGTAAACAAAAGTGAAGCAAAGAGTTGATGTACAGATCATGCTTAGCAGCTACTTTGAGAATGACCTTGGCGGACAAAGGGGTTTTCAGAGGAATGGCCACTGCTCTTTCTCAAACTGGATGGGCGCTTTTTGAAATGTATGTTTCTGTGCTTTTGTGTATATGCTATTTCTTAATAAAAATTTTTTAAGTGGGAAAAGGTCTTGGTGTAGGTAGTGACTGATAAACATACTAGCTAACCTTACTACGTGACAGATTTTAAAAGTACACTTTCTCCTTTTATTCTCGGTGGTCTCACCATATAGCCTTGTCTGGAACTTGGGGATCTTCCATCAGTTGCTTGGGTTATGAGTAAGCTACCATCCTTGGCCAGCTTTAGACTCTGACCACTACAGACAAGGCACACACGTAGCTTTTCATTTAGATAGATGGCAGCTAGGGAATGGGCGCTGGTGAGCAGCTGTCCAAGGAAGGCTAACAATAACCTGTGCTCTTTATGTAAAGGTGGTTAGGACTTGAAAAGCACCCGCAGATGTGTAGGGTTCACACAGGCAAGCATTAGTTCCTATAGTCCTTTCCCCCCACGCCCAGCCCTGGTGAGCTAGGGACAGAGTTCAGCATGTGTGTAGGCACAGACCTTGATACCAGGGTTTGTCAATAAAGAGAAGAGGTGCAGCTCCCTTCCCCATTGCCTGCTGCCCTCCTCAGTGCAGCACTGCAGCTATGAGCTGCACCAGGAGCTGACATAGTCTCTTGTCATCGATAAGCGGGTTGTGAGCTGTAGGAGTTGAGAGTGCTGATTGGATCCTAACCCAGTTAGGTTCTGGGGCATCTTAGTCTAACGTTCACTCTGCTGCCCGGTTCCTTCCACTAAAATAATCCAGGAGTTGCTTCCTGGAGTTATTCCCTGTGCAGAGGCTGTATGTACACTTAAGAAGTAAAGCTAATATGCTTCCTCTAGAACCCCAGGTTTTGTCTTAGGACATACAGAAAAGGGTCTGTGCATCCGTACTGCACAGAAAGTCTAAGCCCTCTGGGCTCATAGATCCCCATAGCCCAGCCCCACCTCCCCACCCCTGTTCTGTTTTGGAGTGGAGTATGCTTATTAGAGCAGGTAAGAATTTTCTCACTAACTTTATGACTGGATTGCTGTTTGTACTGTAACTAGCCACTGGATAGCACCTACTAGGTTCTGCCATTAGGATAGAGAATAACATTACCCTCCTCACTAGTTTCTATTTCAATTCAATTTGACTAATTGAAAGCAATCTTCAACATTTTACAAATAGTTATTTCTACCTATTAACCTAAGCAAGCTTGAGCTCCTGCCTAAATTTTCCTATTGGAAATGAAACACAGTGAAGGGAGTTGTCACCTGAAGATCATCCTGCCTGGTCGCAGTCAGCTGCCGTTGGGCCACTGGAGACAGCATGTTTTACAAGCCCTCCCAACAGTCGTTGGGTAATGCCTACTGTGTGTCCTGCCCTCTAATCTCAGTGGCTAGGAATGCAAATAGATGTGTTGGTCTGTGAGGAGTCCTGGTGTTTTGACAAAACTCATGTCATAAGGATCAGAGGTGACTCTAGTCAAGGAGCAATGGCTTTGTAAAGAGTGGGTGAGTTACATCTGAGTGCTTATGAAGTGAGTTATTTAATACAAAAGTGGGCTTGAGAAGACCAGTTTGATGACTGCCAGCCTTTAAGTCCTGCTAGTGACGCTGCCACCGACTGCAGCTATGAGCTGTTTTCACAGATTGTCTCATTCTGAAAAAGTTAATTTACTCAGACCATAAGTCATTTCAGTGTGTAGGTAAGTGGGGCTGGGCATAGGCGTAGCTCAGTCAGGTGTTCAAAATAAACTTGGCCTCTCATGGGGGCTGTAGCTGTGCTTGCTTGTCAAACAGTTCCTACTCAGAAGTTGTAGACGACATTTTCCAAGGTTTGTTGAGGTCAGCCAGATTGTCACCTGGGCCTGGCCTCATTGACAGAATGGTTCCAGACCTGGGGCTAGTACGTCATTTTTGCCGCATTGCTATTGTAGCACGGTGTCTCTGTCCGAGGTGATGTGTGTTGAGTCCATTCAGGGTTTCCACTCTTCACCAAGAGGAGCTCTATCTCCTGAAAGTCCTGCAGTCTTTGAATGTCTTTGTCCTACGTGATGGGAAAGATTGAGACTACTATTACTCAAGGCCACTTCGAGTTCTTTCTTTCACACAAGAAGAAATAAGGGTCAGAGCTTTGACTGTGGAACAGCAACCCCATCCCCCGCTTGATGCCCTGTCTTTCTGCTGGAAGTGGGCCCTATGAGTTCTCTTTCCCCACTGTAGGCCCGAGTATCATTTGTTAAGGAATGCCTGAGGTAGGCTGTGAAGGAAGATGTGGAATGAGGGTATATATTACTGTCCCTCCTACCTCTGTGGTGAACTGTTAGCGGTTGAATTATTTTACTTTTTTTGAGACAGGATCTGTCTACCTGGAATTCAGACATATTTCTGCCTCTATCTCCCAAGTGCTGGGCTCATCAAAGCCTGTACCACCATGCCCAGCTTAGTTTATGTCAACACTGGGATTACCTTGTGCCTTATTAGTGGTAGTTTACAAAAACTCCATCGTTAGGGACTGAGACATCAATAAAAATGGTCAGAGGCATTTTGGGGGTTTTTGGTTTTTGTCCTAGAACTAAAGACCACAGAGATCCACCGGCCTCTGCCTCCCAAGTGCTGGGATGATTAAAGATGGTGTTTCCATCACTGGCCAGCTTGAAGAAAAAACATCTTAAGGCTTGAAACCTCATATTTAAAACTTTACATTTTCATCCTGAGGAGAAAAGTAAAAAAAAAAAAAAAAAAGCCCGATTTCTGTGGATTGCTAAGCAGTAGGTGCAGACCACGTTCCAGTCTGAGGACAATGTTGTCTTTATTAGCTAGAGATTGGTCTAGCTAAAAGTAAGTCTTAAGTTGGAGTGTCACTTGCCACTCAGGTCTTTAAGAAATGTCTGAAGCAGGTTTGTAAAATGAGCAGAAATGTCTGGTTGAAAGTGACCCAGCCTCTTCATGGCTCTCCTGTAGGTTCCAGCATCTTAAACTTTGCTTGGAACGTACAAACTGAGTTGGAACGTAAAGATTGGCTTTGTGTGGCTGAGCCACCGGAGTCATGCCTGCGGGGGAGGTGACCTACCTTCCGGAGCACCGTGTTCGGCAGCTTTCTCATCTTCTCCACTTGCTCTGGGGGAACCCCCAGTTCGGAGCAGCTCACCTGGAGGAGGCTCTGGTAACTTAACTCTTGTCTGTGCAGTTCGATTTCAATGAAGTCATTTTCTCTGGAGTCCTGAATTCTTACTTTAAGCACCAGCTCTGATCACCCATAAATCCAGTATAGTTTTTAAGAGAGAAAACACCCATTTTAAAGATTGTTGACATCAGCTATTACAGAAAGATGGTCCTAAGACCTGAACAGTAAGTAGACTGGAGCCCTTGGAGACCCATCGTGAGCTGACACTCCAGAGTACTGCACTGAGGTTTGTGCCTGTCTGGTCTGCTAACAGGAAGTTTGCAGTTTGATGCCAGCCAGTCTGTCTTAGGCCTGTTTCTATTCAATTACTTGGAAAAGGCATATCTTTGACTGCTGTGTGTGTATAGGTACCTGTGGTAAAAATGTGTTGGATCCTCTGGACCTGGAGTTAGAGTCCATTGTGACCTGCCAGGTGAGAGACAAACTTGACCCCTGGAAGACCTGTAAGCAGTCAGCTTCCTGCACCTCTCCATCTCCAATCCCCCCGCCCCATCTGCCCAAACAGACCTTAAACTCTGGACTCTCTACCTCAGCCTTCAAATGACAGGCATGCACACCACACCTAGCTTCTTCCTTTCTCAGGACTTGGGGGCCCTAAATACATGCAGGGCAAGTATACCATGAGCTATATTTTTAGTTCTTAGTTAGAGATTTAAAATAAGCAATGGAGGGCCAGAGAGGTGCCTCAGTGGTTAAGCTCACTAGCTGCTTCACAGGACGTGGGTTCCAGTCCCAGCACCCACATGCTATCTGATAACTGTTAACTCCAGTTCCAGGGATCTGATGCCCTCTTCTGACTTCTGAGAGTACCAGGCACACATAGTGCACATAATATGCAGAAAATCACCCATACATATGAAAGGAAAACACACATGGATATTTTCAGGGATTGGCAGTGTAGTAGTTGTGGTACTTGATTGGCCATTTGAAAAGTTACTATGAACTATTTATTATTGGGCCAGGTGCCAATCACTTGGTGTGATAATTACAGCAGCCCTTAAGAGCTGATGGTTCCATACATTGTGGGACTATGGCATTGAATGTGAGTCTTGACAATTTACTATCTGAAGGACTGACTGTATGGACTAAAATGCTGGGGAAGCCGCGTGGTGAGCAGTTTTATAGCATGGTCCTTACCTAGACCAGTGGTGTCAGGTTTGCTGTCATGAGGCTCAGCTGGCAAGTGTGGGTTCATGCCTTGTTGACTTTGTCCTGGGAGAGAGTTAGGAATGAGATGGTCTCAGAAGCAGTAGTTCCAGTGCTTGGCGGGGCCTGCTCAGATGAGGAAGTGGTCCTGTCTGTTTATTCCTCCCTCTACCCAAGCCTATTCTCCCTTCACGGTAGGCCAGGAAAAGGACTAGTTTTAACCTTAAAGAGATAATAAAGGTTTGTTTCTGCGTGGGGCATACCATGGTGCACGTGTGAAACCTTTAATGTGTGCTCTGATGACTGGATTCGGGTTTTAGGCTTATGTGGCAGCTGCCCATCCCACAGGCCCTAGTTCTAGTCTTGAGTGATTTATTCTTAATTACCAAATCATCAAAGGAAGCCAAGTCTATAAAGTGGTGTCTAATCTGGGAGAGGAATATTTACAATCTGTGCCTTAGGTTTCTGTTGGTATTTTGGTATGCACTGTTTGGTTTTCCAGGTCTCTAGTGAAGCTGTATAGTAGAAAGGCCCGGTCATACAGAGAAACTTTCTGACCCATGGGCAGAGAAGGAAGTATTAAAAAATCTTCCTTAAAAACCTTGTAGGGTGGACTGGAGAGATAGCAGTTAAGAGCACTGTCTGCTCTTCCAGAGGTCCTGAGTTCAAGTCCCAGTACCCATATGGTGGCTCACAACCATCCGTAATGGGATCTGGTGTCCTCTTCTGGTGGGTCTGAAGACAGCTATAGTATGCTAACATACTTGTAATAAATAAATTTAATTTAGGAGGTTGGGGATTTGGCTCAGTGGTAGAGCGCTTGCCTAGGAAGCGCAAGGTCCTGGGTTCGGTCCCCAGCCCCGAAAAAAGAAAAAAAAAGAAAGAAATTTAATTTAAAGAAAAAGAAGCCTTGTAGGGCTGAGGATATTGTTTAGTGATTACAGCGCTTGCCTGTCATGCCTGAGGCCCTGTGTTTGATTCCCAACACCACAAGAGTAACAGAGAATGAGTCTTTAGAGTGAGCTTTTGCAGGGCGGAAGAGGCAGGTGGCAATAAGGAAAGACTCACTGGTCCGTGGTGAGCTGAAGGCAGATCACAGCTCTTGCCAGGATAGAAGTTGAGTGATTTCAAGTCAGCAAAGCTTTGGCTCTCTTCAAATGCAGGCCCTGCTTGTACAGCAGTGCCATGTTACCCCTAGTGGGGAGATAGACTTGCCCAGCACAGCCCCTTCTCACCCGGCAGAATTGTCCCATTCCTCAGTCTGCCATGGAGTGACTGAGCCCTGTGCCCAGAGGCTGAGGTGTGTCCCAAGCAGTGTCTCACAAGTTTGTGAGTGGAGCGATAGGTTTGTGAATTTCTGCTCCTTTATCCCGGAACTTTCCCAAATCTAACTGGGTGGCAACAGATTGGGGTCTGAATGCTTCCTTTAACACTGAGGTCTTTACCCTGGGCAAGGTGTGTAATTGCTCCGAACCTGTTTTCTAGCCAGGAAAATGAGGCTAATCCGCCCTAGTTCACAGGGTGACAAGAAAAGAGTGCTAAGGAGGCCCCTTAGCACCAGTTAGTGCCAGGCATGGCCAGCTGCTGCTTGCATTTGTATAGCTGGTCCTGGGACAGAACCCTTGGCCGAGTTGCTCTGTTCATGACTGGCCCACTGCCACCACCTTCCCCACTACCCTCTCTGCCACAGCTCCCCTCGAGGACTGTGTTGGGGACAGGATCCAGACTCACCTGCCTGCTTCTCCCTGATTCCCTGTTTAGGCTCCTCCATGACAGGTCTGTGTTTCCTAGTGCCTCGACACAAGTACGTGCAGTAAGATAGTATGTTCTGTTACCGGCCCTGTAAAATGGGCAAGGTTATATTTATTGCTAAGTCAACAGGCTTAGGTGTGCCATGTGATTTGTATAGTGTGCTGCAAGTGACTGAAGTTCAAGGATTCTCACTCCCTCCTAGGCTCTGACCCCTGGATATAACTCAGGGTGTGAGTGGAGCTCTTTGCTCTGGTCTGAGTACTAGCGACCAGACAGGCACCTGGGGACCCTCCACCAGTGTCAGGCTTTCTTTGGAAAAGATTTATTGATCTACATCGGGATTAGAAATGTCTAGCCCTTAATTCCTAGGATTAAACATTCCGTCTCCCAAACCCTTGGTGGCTGTGCATGACTGGAAAGAGGGTGGCAGCCCCTGGGCAGGCTGTCTTGTCAATGTGACCCCTTGATTGCAAGCACTAAGTGCTAGGGGTAGACCAGCGCAGGAGACTTGGGGAAGGGTGAGCAATCTGGACAAAGCCCCCAGCGAGGCCACTGTCCCAGACTCTTAAAAGCAGGCTGTGAAGCAGGAGAGGCATGAACTGGGATGCTTCGTGTTTAGCATTCCTGTGGCAGGAAACAGCAAGTGGTGATAGATCCCGTGAGCGGGTTTTAGATCACATGCGCACCTAACTGCAAGAAACTGGCTGCCTGGGCAGCCTACGGGGAGTCTGCGTTAGATCATCTGTGCACTGGGTAGGCGCTGGGGTGGTCAAAGCCCCCTAAATGACTAACAAAAGGCTACTGTGGGGAGCCCTGCTCCAAGTGAGGAAACAGGTTCAAGGAGATGAAATGCTGTCAATCACATGGCCAACTAGGCACATAGACGCTATGCTGATGATGACTTCCTGCCATGGATGGAGGAAGGGAGGGGTGACAGGAGGAGGCAGCTCTGCCTGCTCTGACCTGAGCATGGGTATGGAAATGTACTTTGGCCAGCCAGGCTGCCAGGGTGTGGTGAGTCATAAACCAGCACCCTGAACCACCCCACCTGTTGAACCTGGCTCAGTGGGACTGGGCTGCAGCTGAGGGGAGCCTCCACTCAGCCCACACTGTCTGGCAGCTCACGTGTGCACTCAGTCACCCAGCAGCACCCACTGCTTTTCTTCTATGTCCCCTCCTGCCAAGTGATTGGAGACTGACCGTTTTCTCCATTCCTCTGCCCATTGGTGTCTTGTCTAACTCGTGCTAAGACATCATAGGTTTAATTACAGAGGATTATACTGTAATTTCCACAGCCAGGAGAGCTAGATCCCCCTCACAGCTTCTATTTTCTGACATTTCCCCCCCCTAACCATTCTTGCTTTTTGAAAATTTTTGTTTTTTTAAAGTGGTCTACGGGCCGGTAAGATGGATCAGCAGCTAAAGGTGCCACCAAACTTTACGACCCGGGTTCCCAAGCCCAGCTAAGGATGAAAGGAGAGAACCAACTCCACTAAATTACCCCCTCATCTTCATATGTGGCCATTACCACTGAGTAAGCTCCCAGCCTAGGAGACAAATTTTTATGGGTCTTCAAAGGCTGCCCTTTTTCCACAGTAGTTTTCCAAGGATATTTGTACCACATCGCTTTGAAAAGCAAAAACTGCTCTGCTGACCCTCCCCCAGCCAAAGACAGGGTGTACAGTACAGGGTGTATAATAGAATAAAGGCAGTTTCTCCAGGGGAGGCTAAGACCATATTCCTTGTGTACCCATGCAGAGGGAGGGTGTGTGTGTGTGTGTGTGTGTGTGTGTGTGTGTGTGTGTGTGTGTGTGTGTGTGTGTGACAGAGACAGACAGAGGGTGAGCGCATGTACTCGGAAATGAGGCACCAAGCTTCGCTGCTGTGCAAACCTGCATGCAACCGGAGCTCCATCCTTGGAACCCACTTAAGTTTGGAAGGAAAGAAGTGACAGCTCTAAGTTGCCCTCTGACCTCCACACTGTGGAAAACATATGTCCACACACATCATGCTTATATGAACAATAAGGAACATTTTTCAAGATTTTTCTCATGCCCAGGATTCTCTCTGTAAGCTCCTGTTAATTATTTACTTCAGAGACAAAGTCTCCAGTATCCCAGGCTGCCCTCCCACTCCCTAAGCAGTTGAGGATGACCTTGAACTTATGACCCCCTTACCTCTACCAAGTGCTGGGATTACAGTACTGGAGTACAGCACACCTGCGTTACATGGTGCTGGGGATTGAGCCCAGCCAGGGACTTGTGCTCGCTAGGCAAGCACTCGACCAACTGTGCTATGCCCACAGCCCTGTGGTTTAACTGTTGGTACATAGTATTTGGGGGAATGTCTTTTTAATGACTGAGGTCAGTATGGAAGCAAGTGGTTTGGTAACCAGCTTATAGAGCATTCTGCATACCCATGTGTATGGAAAAGATACCTGGAGAGTCTTATGGTCCTAAAAGATCCATTGTTGTGAAACCACTGAGCCCCAAAGGCCTCTTCAGTGAGTCTGGGGCCAAACACAATTTCCTATCTGATAAACTGTACGGGGAGGGATGGGTTGAGAAACCTGGCCACTTGCTCCAGAAAATATTAGCGTCTTGGATTTGGATGGGACATCTCCCCACAAAGGCCCGTTGTTCCAGCCGGCAGTGCCACTGAGGTTATTGGGTCATAAGAGTGCTAACTAGGAGGTGAGCCTAGCTGGAGGAAGTGGCTCACTGAGGTGGGGGGAGGGATCACTCCTTTCATCAGTGCTTCTGGGTTGCCATGAGAACAGCCTTGCGTTTCCAGTGTCCCACTGAGTAGTGCTCTACATCAACACGGTGTCCCACAGCAGTGGTGCCTTATGAAACCGGAAGCCAAATGAAATCGTTTTTTTCAGTTGTTCATCTTGGGTATCTTGTCGCCATGACAACAAGAAAAGATAAAGGAAAAACAAAAACCCCGCTCTTAGGATATGAGACTGAAGCAACTCAACAGTATTTGAGTGTTTCGGGCCTTCACAAAAACCAATAGATTCACTAAAAAAAAACCTGTCCAGGCGGTCACATTCCCTCTGAGGAGTAGGAAATTGTAGGTTCTTTTATGGGCTGCACCAGGGTATTTCAGGGCATGGCTCTGGTGTTTCCTACCTGATTCTTTATTGAAGCCCACATTTCCAGACCCCTGTCTACCTAGACACCTCTGTGAGTCTCTACAGGGAAATTCTTAGGCACAGGATCGCTGGACTGAAGGCCAGGCACACTGGTCCCCCATGCTGACAGAACACCACGAGGTTGCTTCTGTAATTTGTTTTCTTTTCCCCTCCTCGTCTTGTTCTTTTTGAGGGTGTTTTTACGCATCTTCCTTTCCATGCATTTAAAGAGTCCGATCCCACTCCCCGACCCCAGGACTGAAGAGTGGTTCAGTGGTTAAGAACACACGCTGCACAGTTTACACTCCAGCATCCACATAACTGTACAGGCATTCTGCTCTTGTAACCCCAGCTCTGAGGGCAGAGACAGGTGAATTGCTGAGGCTTACCTGCATCCCACCTAGCTAGGAGGAAAATGACCTCCAGCTTCAGGGAGAGATCCTGCCTCAAAGGAGTAAGCAGAGCCCATTAAGGGGGGCAGGGAGACACTCGTACCCTCTTCTATCTTCATACACGTACACATGACTATAGATATCCACAGAGGCCAAAGGCATCGGATCCCTTGGAACCAGAGTTAAAGTGGTCATGAGCCACTCTGTGTGGGTCTGGGGCTCAAACTTGGGTCCTCTGCAAGAGCACCACATGCCTCAAGCACTGAGCCTTCTGTCCGGCTTCACAAATCTCTTTTAGAAATAAAACAGGTCTTAGCCAGATACGGCATATCCCTTTAACCCCAGTAGAGGCAGAAGTAGGTAGGTCTTTGGGAGTTTGGGCCAGGCTGGTCTACATCGTCCATTCTGGGACAACCAGAGCTGTCTCACCACCAACAACAACTTGGCAAAAGCAACTTAAGGACGGAAAGGGCTTATTTCAGCTCCTGAGATGAAGGTGATACTCATCGTGGTAGAGAAGACCGCAGGAACAGAAAGCAGCCAGTCACACCGAGTCCATGGTCAGAGAGAGATGAACGCTCGTGTTCAGTGTTCTGTCTCCTGTTTATTCACGCTGGGATCTCCACACACACTTACAGTGAGCCTCCACACCTTAATTTAGTCTGGTCTAGAAACTTCCTCACAGGCATGCTCAGAAATTTGTCCCCTTGGTGATTCTAGATCCTGGTAAACTGACAGTATTAACCAAATGCACTTAAACATGTGTAAATTTGTGAGAAAAGAACGCGTTTTACTATAAGATAAAAATCCTAGGAGCAGCAAATTACAATACTCAATTTTTAAACAAAAATATTTTCCTTTCTAAAATTTAATTATCTAGTAAATAAAACATAGATGCCGCCCTTCCCCTACCCCACCCCAATCTCAGTACCCAGGGTTAATTGGAGGCAGGAGGATTAGAAGTCTAAGGTCATCCTTGTTTACATCGTTTGGGCTACGTGAGAGTCGGTCTTTAAAAAGGGGCTGGAAAATGGCTCAGCAGTTAAAGGACACTTCTTCTCTTACAGAGGACCTGCGTTCTGTTCTCAGCACCTACATGGTGGCCCACAAATACTTATAACTCCACTTCAAGGGATCTGATGCCCCCTTCTGGCAGCCAAGGGCTCCTGCGTACTTTCACTTGTTACATGAGGACAAGTGCGTGCGCGCGCGCGCACACACACACACACACACACACACACACACACACACACACACACACACACACACACACGAAAGAAAAAGAAAAGTGTGTTTGAAGGCTTTCCTCTGTAAACTTGTCCGCCATGGTCCTCAGAGGGAAACTGAGGACATGGTCCCGCTGGAGGAATGCCTCTAGCTGGCATGGGTGACACCGTGGGTATCTTTACAGGCATTCTGCTTGCCATAGTTTGAAGCTCTGCAGGCTCCAGAGAGACCTGAGTCCTCCACTGGCCTCCAGCTTGAATGGCTGAACTGTGTGTATGCTGTCTTTTAATTCTAGCCTCCAAGTGAGTGTGAAGGAGTATCTCGTTTAGTTTCGACTGTGGAGGTCAGAGTTCTTTCTCATTTTCTACCCCAACTCGGGTTCAGATTTAGGACACCAGGCTTATGCAGCAATTATCTCTAACTGACGAGTCCCCCATCTGTCACTTTTGTATCTTATTTCCACGTGGGTAGTCAACTCTTAGTGAAGATCTGTTTTCTTTCTCTCTTCCCAGAATGCCCTTCCTCAGACCCGGATCCCCTAGAATAGCCACTGAGCCGAGTTGAGTTTCAACCCCACACAACACGCATGCTCCCCTCTCCTCACCTTCTCTGAATTGATCCCTCCTACTCACGCTTGCGCACGAAGTGCCACACGGCCATTCCTCTCACATCCACGAGGGGTCGCACTACGCCTTCCAGAGTTCTCCCCAAGAACCTGCGCCTCAGTTAATCCCTTCCCTCCGGAACCTCCCATCTCTCCCAACACCACCTTCGGGTTTAAAGTTCCAGAGCTGTATTCCTGGTTGTCCCAGAAACCTATCTTTGCAGCCGCTTTGCGTGATTTGAGCTGAGCTGTGGGAAGCATGCAGTCTGACTCCTTCATTCAATACCCTATACTGTGCTTTCCTCACCAGCAAAATAAGAAAAATTCCCACTTCGCTGAGTACTATCTGAGTGAGCGTGGAGCAGCATTTTATTTTGAGCACGATGTCCAGCATATCCCAGGTGACCAGCATACCCCAGGTGCCTACTGAAATCCAGTCACTTTACCAAGACGTCAGACTCTCTTTCAATAGCTCGCCCTGTAAAACTCACCATACTCTCCTTGGCTTTCGTCTTCATAGGCACCAGGGGCAGCAAGGTTTCCCGGGCGAGCTCTCTATCGTGAATGCAGGCCCTCAAGTCAGACAGACACGCGAGCGTTTTGCTTTCTGCCCGTGGAAATTTTAATCTCCCTCTCTGTTTCCCTTGTTGTATGGCAAGAAAGCATTTTTCTGAAAAAGTTTGGGTTGCCTGGGTAAATTCTAAGTGTCCCTCCTCCTTCTTCTTGGGGTCTGAGCTATCGAGATAGCTCCTGATTTGGATGCTTATTTTTCTTAGTGAACATCTACAAACACAGCCTCTGGCCTCACTCGGCATCATTTGTAGAGGTCTTTCTGTTTCAGACACACTGTTGCCAATATCCAGCATTACTGTACACATCCAAGGAGGCCACGGTCCATCCGGGCCTCAGACTGATTGACCCTTAGCATCTTCTGATCCCAGAACCTTCTCTCAGCTTCTTGGGGGACTGGGATATCTCAGGCCTTCTTTTCAGACAAACCATGTAATGTTTAGGTGGTGATACTTATAAGGGTGTTCTGGGATGTCGATAGCTCTGTCCCCTAAATTCTGTAGACTCAGGTGCTGAGGCTGGGGTGGGGCAAGAGAATGCCTCCCATAGTTGGGGTTTTGCTGAGGCAAGACTCTGAACGCCAATGCTCAGCAGTCAAGACTGCTCCTACAGCACACCCTTACTGCCATCACCGTTGGTATGATAGACTAAGGTGTTTTGATACATCACAGGCTAGTATGATACACCAAGAAGGAAGCCTGGTTAACAATTCCAGCATTAGCCTGTCACGCCTTTTACTCTGTTTTCTAGGTACTCTGGGTACAGGCTGACTCATCTTCTTCAGCACCCCAGGGGTGTTTGTGTTCCTGGTAACATGTAGGGTGGAGACAGGAGTGATGGTTGAGGTTTCTAAGGGGTGGGGTGGGTTGGAGGGTAGACAAACAAGAGCTACTGATTGTACACAACAGAAAACCAGGCGGGTTAATTCTGCCCAGTCAGAATCACAAGGTAAACTAGAAGACCTCTCTCTCTCTCTCTCTCTCTCTCTCTCTCTCTCTCTCTCTCTCTCTCTCAGATTTATTTATTTTATGTATGCAAGTACACTGTCTTCAGATACACCAGAAGAGGCCATCAGACCCCCATTATAGACGGTTGTGAGCCACCATGTGGTTGCTGTGAATTGAACTCAGGACCTTGGGAAGAGCAGCCATCTCTCCAGTCCAAGGACCCATCTCTTAAATTGTCCAGGAACCCATAAGACTGAGGTAGAGCCACAGGGACAGACTCTAGAGGACAGTCCCACTGCCTCCAGGGTCAGGTTGCCCCTAGATGCTGGGGACACACGATGAATGGCGTCTCTGATGGCCCTGGTTTCTCAGCCCATGCACTTTGTAGGAATGTCGTAAGGGATCTTTGGCCTGTAGGGGTTTCCCATTCTGGATTAGCCCCACCTCCACCATGGTGTGTAGCTGCTAAGCAACCAAAACCAACAAACACCAACCTCTGTAATTTCCCTGAATTTGCAGTTGCCAAGAGGCAGTCTCCAACCTGCCTCCCATAGGCAGCTGGCTACCCAGAGTACGGCTTGCAGATGTGGGTCAGGGACCTCACCAAGCTCAGTGAGGCTGCCCAGACAAGTTGAATGCTTCTGGAGAATTCCTATACCAGCCTTCTCACCATGGCTAGAGTCATTGAACTCTGTCTTGGGCATGGTTTAAATCTTTATGTAGATGATTATATCTGTTTATATCTGTTTTGTTTGAATTACATTTATGTGTGTGTGTGTGTGTTTTGCCAATGCTCACACACATGTAGAAGCCAGAGGAGCACACCAATGGCTTGTTCGATAGCTCTCTGCCCTATTTCTTTGAGGCATGGTCTTTGGGGATCCATCTGTCCCCACCAGTCACCATTAGAGCACAGCCATACCTAGCCGAGGGGGCTGGGGACTCAGGTCCTTGTGCTTTCTCAAGTACTCTCACCCACTGAGCCATCTCTCTGGCCCCTGAGAATTACTTCTAGTTTGATAGGAATGACAAGGATTGGACAGGGAAAGGGCAAAGGTAAGTTGTAGCTGGAGTTAAGAGGCATTGAATGTTTGAGGAGAGAAAAGGGGCGTGTGAGAGACGGAAGCTGGGGGTAGGGGCTGGATCCTCTGAGTGACTCCTGGGCTACTGTCATTGACTCAGCCCACCTTAGGAGCTGCAACCTCACACTACAGTTAGTGTACTCTTCCTGTCCCCCTTCACTGGTCTCCCCATTTCCTCAGGCTATGTGTTAGTGTCACCTTGGGGCTCGAGGCGATATGAAGTCTCAGGATACACTTTCCTGCACAGCCCAGCTCCAAGGCCTTCTAGATCTGGACTCCTGCAGATACAGCTTGACTACCTCTCCCCGGGCACAGCCATGCTGGCCCTTGGCTCCTCCTCCTGCTGGTAAGACCTTTGTACTGGCTGCTCCCTCCTGGGAACTTTTTCTGCATCACAGCTACAGGCATGCCCAGGCATGTTCTCACGGTGAGGCAGAGGGCCAGAGCTGATAAGACCTCAGCTCATCTCCCTGAACTCTGTGAACATTTCCCTGGCCAAAGGAAACCCATGGCTGAGGCTAGAGTCCATATTGGGGAACGGCAGAAATTGGTGTCAGGGGGATTGGGGAACTTGAGGCTTACCATGAAGACCTATAGGCCTGCGCTCCAAGGCCCAGTAGATCTGCCTCAACAAGTGTCTCTGTCTGTTGGATGCCCTTTTCCTTTTTGTCCTGATGGCCCTGTATGCCATACTCACCATATGCCAGGACCAGTTCTGGTCTCTGGAAGATGCAGCCTGCAGTAGGATTTGTGCAGCACTTACAGACTTTAGAGATAATGGCACCTCGTAAACTGGGGAGACCAACACCGGGAAGGGCTACAAAAAATGTTCTGAAGAAGGTGCTGCTCCTTCTTCAATGAGATAGACAGGAAAGGACTTGCTGGCATGTTAGAACCAAGATCTCATGTAGGAGAGGGAGCCAAGCACACAGGTGGGAAAGAAAGTTCCAGGTCAGGGCAGTGCAGAGTATCAAAGTCCTGGAAAAGCAACCTGTGTTTGAGAAACAGATGGCCAGAGCAGAGTGAATGAGAGATCAACAGGCGTAGCCACGTACACGTGGGCGTGCATGTGCGAGTGCGTATTGTAGTATCCGGTGAGGACTCTATTCCAAGTGTAAGAACGGTTGTCAGAAGCAGTCAGTAGGGCATGAAGAAGTAACCTAAGTTCGTTGGGAGGCTCCCGTCTGCAAAAGAAGAAGGGATCAGGGAGGGGAGAAGTAAGGCAGGGGCCCAGTTAGGAAATGTGGCCATCACCAAGGTAAAGCTGGTACTCGTGATGCCACGAGAGGTGGTCGTGTTCAGGAAACACTTTGACTCTGTGACCCTGGTGTTTGCCCATGCTGTGGAGGACAGGGGACAGGAATGGCATGTGACTGATACTTTGAACCTGAACATGTGGGCAGACAGAATTGCTACCTACAAGACTTGGTAGGCACTGTTTTCGATCCACCAGCTCTGCTGAGAGGAAAGGACTTCTAGGCCCTAGACACAGAGGCTGTTTTGTAAGCAAGCACGGCGCTTTGGGGAGCCCTGCCTGGCGTAGAGTTTGGGGAAGAAGAGGAAGCAGACTAGCACTGTCTGCCTCACAGGTTCTCCTATATCACTATGCTCGCTCATTCATTCATTCATTCATTCATTCATTCATTCATTCATTCAGACTTACTGAGCCCCAGAGGTTATAAGCCAGACACTTGTCTGGATTCCCTGGAAGAAGGGAACCCCAAAGAGACAGTGTTGCCTTGCTTTCTTGAGACAGTGCCTGCTAACTTTCTGGAAACACGGTAGCCCCACTTTCCTACTTTCTAAGTTGTTTCTTGACTTTGTGATCAGGAGACAGTTAATCAGGAAGCTAATACATGTAAAAGGAACTACTTTAAGGCAGTGTGGTGGGGCTGGGGATTTAGCTCAGCGGTAGAGCGCTCACCTAGGAAGCGCAAGGCCCTGGGTTCGGTCCCCAGCTCCGAAAAAAAAAAAGAACCAAAAAAAAAAAAAAAAAAAAAAAAAGACGAGTGTGGTACTCTATACCTATCATCCCACTAGAGGAAATAGAGGCAGAGAGATCAAGAGTTCAAGACCAGTCTGGACTATGCGGTAAACATAGAAAGAAATACCTCTTATAGGAAGGTGGGTGAGTGCCAATGGGGGAACAAAAGAGAGTCCCAAAGACAGAATCCCAGACTCCTCTAAACCCAATTTGTCTTCACAAAGTGGCTGCCTCGTCCTCAGGAAGGTAAGAAGGCAGAGTGGACCAGTGACCCTTGGGGGTCTTTGGGAAAGGTTTTGTCTTACAAGAACAATCTCCTGAGACAAGGCTGCCCCTCAGGAAAACAGCCTGGTTACCAAGCTCTGGGGATTAGGAATCTCAGAGAAATGGAAAAGGTGGGGAGGGGGAAGGGGGGACAGTAGGCCCCTCAGAGTAAAGCTGCTCGGACCCCCTGCAGGGTGTGTAAAGGGGGTTGCTGGCTCTGCACCATTTGAGGGCTTCTGCTATGCGAAGAATTTTCTTTGTGCTTTCTGGTTCTTTATCCTGCAAGGAATGAGGAGTAGAATCACGGGTCTCCGAAGACTCATAAACCAAAGTCCCCACCTCAGTCCTGCCACGGCCCAGATGGGTGACCTCAAGCAATGTGTCTATGTCCGTTCAGGACAGCAGTACTCATATAGCACAGTGATTTCATTCGACCGGATTTTGAAGATGCAGCTTCAAGCAACTGTGGGATAGCTCCAGGAGAGAGGAGGGTCATTGGTACAAGAGGGGAAGCTGACACAAGAATCTGAGCTGGGCTGAGTCATGGCGCAGGGTGGAGGGAGAATGATTTGTTAAATGGAAGTGATTCAAGGAGCCTGTGTGGAGAACTGGTGACGGCCAGGGCCATTTCTGGGCTTTATGGGTCGGGCGCTTGACAGAATGAACTGTCCGTTCCCTGAATCACGAGCCAGAGAAGGAAAATCAGGTTGGGGTGGATGGGATCCAGTTACACCTCATCCTGCAGTGTGAGGGGTCCCACCCACCACTAGAAATATAGATGGAAGGTTTGGGGAACACATCAGATCTAAAGATGCTGAACCACTGGTCACTAGAGCCTGGGGGGGTTTGCAGCCGAGTCGATGGGACGGAAGGCCTGCTACACGGAAGAAAGGAAAGGGGCAGCAAGTGTCCTGGGGACACACGGAAGAACAGAGACAGATGGCTGGGTTCCAGTCAGTGGAAGGGAAGGTCTGGCTCTGGAAACTCTACCCCCAGCCCACCAACCCCCCTCTCCAGAGCTCAGCAGATTTCTTCCATAATGGACCAGAGGTCATGTCCAGAGACTCTGTGAGCCAGGCAACAGTCACAACCCTAGTGGAACCCAAGGCGACAAGCTCAACCCACTGCAGGATCCTGCAAATGAATAAAGACCAGACATGGTGGGGAGCGCCTACACTGATAGGGCTCACAGATGGAGGCTGTCAGCCTTGATGACCCATGCCTTTAGGGACATCTCTGTGAGTTCGAGGCCAGCCTGGTCTACACAGAGAAACCCTGTCTCAAAAAACAAATAAACAAACTCAACCAAAACAGGAACAAACAGGAGATGGAAGGAGGAGTCAAGTTTAAGGTCATGCTTGGCTGCGTTTGGCTGTGTAGCATGACTTTGGTCCTCTCTCTCTCTCTCTCTCTCTCTCTCTCTCTCTCTCTCTCTCTCTCTCCTTCTCTCCTTCTCTCCCTCCTTCCCTCTCTCTCCACTCTGTACAGTCTTACTTTATAGCTCATGCTGGGCTAGTACTCACTCTGTGGCCCAGGTGACCTTGAACTTGTGACCATCCTCCTCTTTTACCCTCCTGAGAGATGGGAGCCATGAACCATCAAGCCTGACTTTCTTTTTTTTCTTTACAGTTGTGAGCCGCCATGTGGGTGCTGGGAATTGAACTCAGGACCTCTGGAAGAGCAGTCAGTGCTCTTAACCCCTGAGCCATCTCACTAGCCCCTCCTCCTTTTCTTGCAGCAGGGTCTCCATGCCCACATTGGCTTGGCCTCACTCTGTGGCCCAGGCTGTTGTCGCCGTGTCCGGCCACCATATACCGCTTTGCATTCTCGTTTTCTTCAGTCCCTGGAATTTTGTGTCTGGTTCTCATTCGCCGCAGGCCAGGTATTGACAACGGCAGAGCCTCAGCAGACCTGGACTGCCCCAGTGGTTGGAGAAGCTTCTCAGCCTTTCTCTCCGCCATTTTAGAAAATTACATTTTACTTATTTTGATTTGGTGGCTAGGGATGGGAAGGAGCACCTGTGGGGGTCCTGGGGGGGGAACTCAGGTCATCAGATCTGGCAGTGCGTCCCTTTAACTGACGAACCATCTGGCTGGGTGGGTCTCCATTCTCAAGGTGAGAAATAAACCCACATTGTTTCTGGCAACTGAAGTCTGGGAACCTCTCCTTTATATAAGTTTGTGTCACTTCAACTCAGAACAAACGTTAGCCTCCGTTACCCGGGTTCTTTGGGAGCAATGGATTCTTTCTTGGATCTTGATGACCTTTACCAGGCGCACTATGGTCAGACTTTGTGGTGGTTCATATAGGAATGGCCTTCAGAGGTCATTAGAGCATGGCGCTCGCTCCTTGAGAGAGATTAGGAGGTGTGGGTGTGGCACTGATGGAGGAAGCACGTCATTGGAGGTGGATTTGGGGTTTCAAAGGCTCAAGCCTGGCTCTTTGTTTTTCTCTTCCTGCAGATCTAGCCATAGAACTTCTCCAGCACCATGCCTGCCTGCACTCTGCCATGTTTCCCGCCATGATGTTAATGGGCTGAACCTCTGAATTGTAAACCAGCTGTTGTGTGTAGCTCTTGCTACCCCGCCTAAGCTCCAGAACGGGCCGTGTTACCAGCCCTATCCAGATTCCCTAGAATCCACAGATACACGCACGCACGCACGCACGCACGCACGCACGCACGCACGCACGCGCACTGCTCAACTTCAACCTGCCTTTTTGGCACAATTTCTAGGCACTGCTTCTCTTCCGCCTGGAGACGTGAGCTCTTATCAATACTCTTAGCTCCACCCCTCTCCACCCGCCCTCAGCCTTAGTGTTCAGTTACATCTAATCCCTGCTTAAACACTTACAACCTCCCACCTGCAGGCGCAGTCACAGGCCACCGCTCCACCGGAGGTCTCACATGGCTGGTCACCTTTCACCTTTTCTCCCTCAGAAGCAGGGTAAACTCCCCCTTTCTCTTTCTCCTTCAGGTGTCTCCTGCCTGTGGGGACCGGAAGTCACACATATTCCTTCCGACCAACAATTGGCCCATGGCTTCTTTATTGAAAGATCAAGAACCAAGTGGGGAACAGGACCTTAGCATCAGCACCACCCCTATATCCAGCCCCAATTAAATGCATCCCGACCGGTAGATGGTGGCACACCCATTTAATACCAGCACTTGGAAGGCAGAGGCAGGTGAATCTCTGTGAGTTCAAGGCCAGACTGGTCTACAGACTGAGTTCCAGGACAGTCAGGGCTAAGCAAAGAAACCCTGTCTGGAAAAAAAAATACAAACCACAGAAACCATTCCTTTATGAGAGCTGCCATGGTTATGGTGTCTTCACAGCAGTAGAACACGACCAAGACAGACACTCAGTGGCCACCAAGGCCTTGTTGTCTCATGCCAGAGAAGGAAAAGGAAATACCGACAAGAAGTGACTAGATCAAATGCATATCCATTGAAGGGAAGTGAGAAAGAGCTTCTCAGGGTGGGAAGGGCTTCGGGGGAGAAACCCTCCTGTGTTCCCTTGCCCAGCAGGCTTTTATAGCACTAACATCAGGAACCGGATGGAGACTGAAATCAAATCATCTTTATTGGGGGCCTGTTCAGTTTTGAGCACATCAAAGGCTGAACCAGTAAGGTGTCCACAGACTTTAGACCTGTTCCCTGGGTCCAACTGGGGAATGACTCATCTACCCAAGGGAGGGGTTACTGACAATGTCTGACAAAGCCTTACAAGGATCAGATGGGCTCAGGCAAGAACTTACTGACTTGCAAGGGAAACAGAAATGATAGAAAGATTTCACACAAAACCAGGGGTCTTGGTTGGGAAGAGCAACTCTTTCTAGATGCTAACTGTGAGGAAACCATATTAAGTAAGCTTTAGAACCCAGAGGTGGGGGTATGCCTCAGTGATACACCCCACGCTTAGCATATTCAGGATTTTGAGTCCAGTCCCTTGCACAGAAAGAAAAATGGAAATAAGAATAAACTGGGGCTGAAGGCAATGCCTCACCTCCTATTCTCCCAGAGGACTGGAGTTCTGCCTCTGACACCCAGTACCCAGGTCACTGGGCTCCAGTCTCTTCAAGACATCAGCACACATGTCTCACACTCACAGACACATGCACACACGCACGCACGCACAGGCACACGTTATTTTTAAAAGAATTAAAAAATTAACTCTTGGGCTGGAAAGATGGCTCAGAGGTTAAGAGCCCTGACTGCTCTTCCAGAGGTCCTGAGTTCAATTCCCAGCAACCACATGGTGGCTCACAACCATCTGTAATGGGATCTGATGCCCTCTTCTGGTGTGTCTGATGACAGCCACACTGTACTCATATACACTAAATAAATAAGTCTTAAAATAAAGTAACTCTCAAGCAGCAATAAACCCCAGCTTTGCCCCAGGCCAGAAGTAGCCGGTGTTCTTCCCTGGGCCCGGAAGCCTCGTGCTACCCCCCTAGTGTTCTCCACTGGAGAGGGAAGCAAGAGACAGCCTGGAAAATTATTTCTAAAAATGCATTTGTGTGTGGTTGCTGGCATCTGGAATGGACTGGTAACAAATAGATAAGGCGCCTTTTCAGGTTTCAAGGGAGCCGTGCCATCAAATAAGCCAGAACTAAAAACAGAAAAATCTATTTGACCCATTGGGCCTTCAGACCACCTTCAGGCCTTGAAACTTCTGCTGGGAGGAACTGTGGTCTGCAAAGGAGGAGCCGAACAGTAGTCGGGAAGGGCACCCACCTCATGGATGGCCTTGGAAAGGAACGGAGGGGATGGAGACCTGGAGGGTAGGGCTAGGAGTCACAGAGAACAGAATGGTGAGATTTCCAGCAGAGGAAGCTAGCTAGCCCCAGGGCCCAGCCTTTTCTCTGTTCTCTCTTCTGAAGATATTGGGGGTGCTGTTATTTACCTTTCTGAAGCATCTCTCTCTCTCTCTCTCTCTCTCTCTCTCTCTCTCTCTCTCTCTCTCCCTCTCCTCTGTCTCTCCTTTCTGTGTCTCTCTGGGGTGTGTGTGTGTGTGTGTGTGTGTGTGTGTGTGTGTGTGTGTGTGTGGGGGAGGGACCCAGCTACTACAGATTTCAAGGCTGAGAGGCCCAGAGGAGAATCACTTATCTACTGGAGGGCCCAGTCTTTAACGGAGATGTCTGTGCCGTGGTGAGCATGTTCTGTGTGTGAGAGGCTCTCTGGTGACCTTGGGCAGCCTGGGGTGGAGACTGGCAAATTGCTCACCAAAGATAGCCAGTGTCCCACCAGGGGAGCAATGTGGAAATAAAGCATGCATCTTTCATGAAAACCACTGTATGTAGTTTCCACCTTGGTCACTCCAGACCGCTGGGTGGCATAGCCACCCAAGGCCTCTGTGGAAGCCACATCAAAGATGTCCTGCCCTGATTGTGGAACACAGACCAGTTGAATAGATTTTGGCTAGATGGGGGTGGCACACACGTTTAATACAAGCACTCAGAAGGCAGAAGCAGGAGGATCTCTGAGTTAGAGGCCAGCCTGGTCTACAGAATGAGTTCCAGGACTGCCAGAGCTACGCAGAGAAAGCTCTAAGAGCGGAGTAGAACAGATGCTGGGAGTATAGACACTGACAGGGACGTGTAGGACGGTGGGAGGGGTGGTGTTGCAGCAAAGGAGGATGGGAAGAGGAGGTAGGAGGTAGGATGCAGGGGTGAGGGCGTGGCTTGGCTGGTAGAGTGCTTGTTTATGATGCTCAGAACTTGGGGTTTAAGCCTCAGTACTGTGCAAAACGGGGTGCGTTGGCCCAAGCCTGTGATCCCATTGCTTGTGATGTGGAGGTAGGGAGATCTGGAGTTAGTGCAAGGCCATCCCCTGCTCTCTGGGCAGTTCCATTCAAAACTTTGAGTCCTGGATTAATTTCTGTTCCTGTGATAAAATACTTTGATTTAAAAAACTTTAGAGGAGAAAAGTTTTATTTTAGTTCACAATTCTAAATTTTATTCCATCACAGCAGGGAAGTGCAGGTGGCAGGAAGTTAAAATAGTTAAATCATATCCAAGGCCAGGGTCAGAGAGAAACAAGGGCATGCGTGCTCACCTTGCTTGCTTGTGCTCAACTTGATGTCTCCACTCTTTTTTTTTTTCTTTTCTTTTCTTTTTTTTTTTTTTTTGTTCCGTAGCTGAGAACCGAACCCAGGGCCTTGCGCTTGCTAGTCAAGCACTCTACCACTGAGCTAAATCCCCAACCCCTGATGTCTCCACTCTTACACTGTTCAGGACCCTGTACCTAGGGAATGATGCCACCCACAGTAGGCTGACTCTTCTAATATCAGTTAACTCAATTAAGACAACCTCCCACAGCCCAATCCAATATATACAATCCCTCATTGAGACTCTTCCCAAGTTGTTTTAGGTTGTGTCAAGTTAACAAAGCTAACTATCACACCTTATTTCTAATAAATAGATTGTCTTAGTTAGGGTTTTACTGCTGTGAACAGACATCATGACCAAGGCAGGTCTTATAAAGGACTGTGGGGCTGGCTTACAGGTTCAGAGGTTCAGACAATTATCATTAAGGTAGGAGCATGGCAGCATTCAAGCAGGCACGGTCCAGGGGGAGCTGAGAGTTCTACATCTTCATCTGAAGGCTGCTAGTGGAAGATTGGTTTCCAGGCAGCTAGGGTGAGGGTCCTAAAGCCCAACCCCACAGTGACACACCTACTCCAACAAGGCCACATCTCCTAATAGTGCCGCTCCCTGGGCCATCAGATAGACAGACAGACAGATGATGGATGGATGGATGGATGGATAGATAGATAGATAGATAGATAGACAGTCAGACAGACAGACAACACAAAATGGAATTCAGGAAGAAGAGGCATTTGGCATTTAGGAAACTATCTAATATCTACTATCTGTCTATCTACTGTTAGTCAAAGGAAACATCAAAACAACTGCTCATTGAGGGAATGAGAATGTCAGTGATTTCAAAGCAAAAAGCTTAATTAATTTAATTAACTTTCTTTTTCTTGCTTTGAATTTTGTTTGTGCATTTTCTAAGGGCCCTTGACATCCTTCTACCGGGAAGCACTGGGCAGATCTGTAGGCTGCACTGCAGGAGAGCTCTTATCAACGTGGAATGAGAGCGCTCGGTTCTCCCTGCTTCTTCCCCTCCCTGGGTCCTGTGGCTTACAGAAAAATCACCGGTGCAATTAGCAGCGAGTGGCTCCGGATGCCCACTCTCCCATGTGGCGCTGCTCCAAGTCCTCCCTTATTTTGTTCCGAGCCAGAGGATCTGTTTTGATTTTCTGGAAATCCTGGGAGGTCCTCTCTGCAGAGCACTCTCAGACCCTCCTACCTTAAGTGGTCTTTTTTTCCCAGCAGACCTCCGAAATGTAAACATCGTTGTTTGCCCGGTGTGTTGCACTGGGTGGAGCCATGTTGTACTGGGCGGAGCCTGTTTGGGGGGCGGGGGAGTTTGTTGAAATCTTGCCTGGAAGGTGCAGCGAGGATATTTGTTTGCAAGCTGGATGCAGGGCAGTCTAACAGTAAGAGCACTGTGATGAATCTAGTTTGTGAGGTAACAAGCTGGCTCATATAAAGGCACTGCTACCCATTCTAATGACCCAAGTTCGAGACCTGGGACCCACAGGGTGGGAGGAGAGAACCGACTCATTCAAATTGTCCTCGTACCATGGCACTGGAGCATTCCCCATACACATAAATTTTTAAAAATGCAAAATAGCCAATTAAAAATAATCTATTTTGCAGCTGGACGTGACTGTGAAAAACTATAATCTCAGCTACTTGGGAAACTGAGGCAGGAGGATCATGGGTTTGAGACAACAAAGAGAATTTATTTTAAAAAGCAGACCAAGTCATGGGTGGTGATGTTCACTTTTTTCATTCTCTCTCTTTCTCTCTTTCTAACGTTTTATTGGCTTTTTGTGATTTCACATCATGCACCCCAATCCCCTTCTTCTCCCCCTCCCCTCCTATCCACGATACCCTTGCAACCTCCCCCAAAACAGAGAAAACAAAACACTCTCATTGTGGAAGCTGGAGTGTGTCACAGTGTGCCCCACAGTATTCCCTTTGGTCCACACTTCTTTGCTTGCAAATGTTCATTGAAATAACTCGTTAGTCTGGTTCAAGGCCTGGCTTCTGCTATCAATACTGGAACCTCACTGGGACTCTTCTCAAATGTCCTGTTACTACCTGTGTCACAGAGACCCTGTAGTTTTGAATCTGGAGGACCAGCACTCCAGCAGTTCGTCAGTGGGGTAGATGCTGGGGTAGTCTAGTCCCATTCAAAGCCCTGGATTCAGACTGAGAGGTGTCTGAGGGTCAGCGAGGTGGCTCTCCAGCTCTCACACCCTTGGGGCCAGCTTACCCCAAACCCTTGCAACCAGGGCGAACTCTACTCAGCGCCCAGACAAAGGTGCAAGGCTCGATCTCCTGAGTGTTGCAATCGGTGAAGGACAGGGCCAGTTTTCCCACTCTCATGACCCCCGGGGTCAGATCTTCCTACTGCTGCAGCTGGTGAGGGGCTCCAGGAGTAGGAGGGTATCTCTTCCAAGACCAGCTGTCCCACACTCGAATCCTCAGGCTGGCTCTTACCCACACACATGTGGGGTTGCTCTCCCAAGTACTGCAGCTGGCTGGGGGTGGGGTCAGCTCTTCTGCTGTCATGCATCCAGGGCCAGCTATCCCACAATGCCCAGGTGAGGGGTGGGGCCTGTTCTGCACAGTCCTCAGACACTGATATGTCCCTAGGAAGCAGCCCAAGCTCAGGGACTCTGCCTGGCCTTTGGTGGTAGGAAACAGAGCCTGGCTGCTGCAGGGCCATAGACCCAGCCGTGGTCCTGGTGGCGTTCACTTTTAATTTCAGTACTCTGGAGGCAGAGGTGCGCAGATCTCAGAAAGTTCCAGGTCGCAGGAATGCAGAATGAGACCCTGTCTCAAAAGTGAGGTGTGGAGGCTTGTGGGGGCAGGGGATGGAGGGAGAAATCAAACCACACAAAACCTCCAAAAAACCAGAGATGGAGAATCTGTTTTGCAGATGGATGCTGAGCCCGAGGTCCCCTTTGCTCCAGGGCACTCTCACTCTAGATAGAAGACAGGTTGCTACCATGGCACATGCTCCATGCCGTACAGATACAACGTGGTGGGCGTCAGGCCTGGGGATGGGGCTATGGACTCCAGTGAGAAACAGTCCAAAGAAGAGGCAACCCAGGCTCCACCCGCTAAGGAGTGGGTAGGATACCATTTATCTATAAAAAGGCACAACGCACCTGTTCACACTCTGCTGTGAGTGGATAAACCTTGAGAACAGCCCACTGAATGAAGCAAGCCAGACCCAGAAGGCCAAGACTGGTGCATTCCATTGCTGTGAGGCACCCAGGACAGGAAAAGCCATAGAGACAGAGAGCAGGTTTGAGATTGCCAGGAACAAACACTAATGAGTCTGGGTTTTCATTTCAGGATAATGAGAGACTTCTGGAATCAGCAGAGACTCTGGCTTACTAGGCGGGCGCCAGGCACACACATGGTACACAGACACGCATGCAGGCAAAACACACAAAGACTAAAAGAATTAAGTTAAAATGAAAACAAACCCACAAATGTGCTTACACACACGCTTAAATATAAACACACACACCTGTATGTATGTAATTTTTATTGTGTCTTGCAACCATGCATATCTGGGTACCATTCGTGTGCCTGGTGCCCGAGTAGGTCACAAGAGAGTGTCAGATCCCTTGGAACTGGTGGTTGTGAGTCACCTCAGGGGTGCTGGGAACCTAACTTAGGTCCTCTGGAAGAACAGCCACTGCTCTTAACTGCTGAGGCATCTCTCCAACCCGTGGAGTTTTGTTGTTTGTTGGTTTGAGGCCAGGTCTCACTCTGTAGCCCAGCCTGAACTGCTATGATCTTCTTGCCTCAGTCTCCCAAGCACTGGGATTACAAGTATGAACCGGTCATAACCTTTGAGTCTTTCTCCAGGGACTCGTGCTGGGCACTAGTCTTGTCAACTTGACCCGAGCTAAAGTCACCCGAAAGGAGGCAACCTCGAGTGAGAAAATACTTCTGTAAGATTGGGTGGCAGGCAAGCCTACAGGGTATTTTCTTAATTATCGATTGATGATGGAGGCGGGCCCAGCCCGTTGTAGGCGGTGCCATCCCTGCGCTGGTGGTCCTGGATTGTATAAGAAAGCAGGCCAAGCAAGCCATGGAGAGCAAGCCACTCCTCCACAGCCTCTGCATCAGCCCCTGCCTCCAGGTTCCTGCCCTGTTTCAAGTCCTATCCAGACTTCCTTCAGTGATGAACAGTGATGTGTGTGATAGTGTAAGCAAAATAAACCCTTTCTCCTCCCTAACTTCCTTTTAATCATGGTGTTAAAGGACAGTAATAGTAACCCTGACTAAAACCTTGAAAGATTTCAAGAGGCCTGCGTTAGTTACATAGTTGCTACTTGACCGGGAAGACAGTTAGGGCTTTGCTGCCCACCAGTCTTCCCAGCCTGGGCCGGGAGCCTGAGAGGAGCGCCCCCTCTGGGTCCCCTGAGCACTTTGTCCATGGGGCACCTGGCTCCCTATTACTCTCGGGCCCTCCTACTTGCTCCCCCCATGCCTGGCCTCAGCCCTCAGAACACCTCATCCACAGTGCCTCTGAAAGAGGTGGAGTAAGGTGGCCTGGGGAGGGGTCTGCTCTTCCTAACCCACCCCGAGGTGTGGGGAAACGCATTTGACCCACTGAGGAAAATGCCAGCTTGTGTCTCAGCTCAGTCTTGTACCATTCTTGTTCATAGGAGGGACCATGAAGACGACTCTGCTGTGAGGGAGGGAGGGAGGGAAGGAGGGAAGGAGAGAGACAGAGGGAGCCACTTTTCTGGCCAGTTGCAGCTAAAGCACTCTCTCCCCTGTACTGGAAGTTAGCAATCCAAGTTACCTCTCCTCCCTGGCCTGTCCATGGTCAACTTTTTCGCCCAGTGTGCAGACCCTGCTCTGTTCTGTGGCTCTTGCTGATGGCTTCCATCCTATCAGAGCTGAACAACATGGGGTGGGGGTGAAGAACCCAAATCAGTGAGGGCGGGGGTGGGGCATGGGTGAAATGGCAGCTGTGCAGTGTCAGCTGCGCACCCATGGAGCGGTGCCTCCCAGAGATGCCTGCTGTGGACATTCTACACGGACTGCTCAGGTGGGGATCCCGGAGGGAGGCAGGATGAAGGCAAGGTGGCAGCATCATGGTGTCTCCAAGGACCCGGATGCTGTGCTGTCCGCTCCCCGCCCCCCGGCCCCGCGCCCCCACTCCCACCCCCGCCTTGGCTGATTGCCTGGCTCAGTGACAGGCCCTGTCTGTCCCAGGTATCAGAGAGAAGACCAAAGACAGCGATAAGACTTAGCCTCATCTGTTCAGAGGAAAAGCTGCCTGTCCCCCTCAGAGCACGCTGGCTGCGGTTGCTAGCTCTGTTCAAGCCTGACTGGTCATCTAGCCAGAGGCAAGATTGTCTGCGATGGCTCTGGACAAACTGAAGTAAACTCCACAGGATAAAGCCCGGGCTGTGCAGAAGATCATGACAGAAGAGCAGCCTGACGGAAGGAGCGCGGTCTGGAGGCACCCGCACCTCCTTTGGTCTGTTGCACCCCAGTCGACTGTGGCCTAAGATTATAGGGGCCGTGTCCGTTGTTGCTGTCCTGGTGGTTCTGAGGGAGCTCTGAGTTTGGCCCTGGCCTTCGAAATGTCCACGATCTGTGGGGCTTTGGAGATGGCTACAGTTTGGGGGATCAGAATGGATTGTGAAGATGAGAGCAGGCAGTGCAGGAGAGGCTCTGAGAGAGCATCGGGGAAGTTTGAAGGGCCTTTGCTGGTCTGAAGTTTTATTCAACGGGTTCTAGGCTCCTCGCCAGAGCAGGAGACAGGGGGGAAGACCAACGCTTTAGGAAGGAAGAGGACATAACTCAGCCCGATCACGGAATCTTCCGTTTCTTTGTTTTGAGGCTGCCTCAGGGAGTCCAGGCCGGCCACCATTTTACCTCACTAAAGTCCTTTAGAGTCCCCAGAAGGCACAGCCCTCCCCATGAGCCCCAGGAGACTTGTTTTTGGAATTCCATTCTCTAGATCTTTAAGAGAATAAATACCCCTCACACTCTTCAGAGGACTAGGACAGTGGGAATATCCTGCTCACACCCGCTGTCCCTCTATTCCCTGCCCTCGCTTTTCATCAGTTCCCTGCTTCCACACAGACCCGGAAGCAGATTACTTGTGCTTATTTACAATTTTTTACTTCCAGGAAACTGAGCCCAGTGACGGTGCTTTAATGCCAGCACTCCAGAGGCAGAGGCCGGCCTGGTCTACAGAGGGAGTTCTAGGACAGCCAGGGCTACACAAAGAAACCCTATTTCAAAACAAACAAGAAAACTGACAGAGTGTGGTAGTTAACACACACTTATAATCTCAGCACTAGGGAAGCTGAGGCAGGAGGATTATGAGATCCAGACCAACTTGGGCTACAGCACAATATATCATATCGACTCCAAAATATATAAATAGATCTAGTTGTGGTGGTGGTGTATGTTTATAACCCCAGAGCACAGGGTGTGAAGGCAGGAGAATCAGGAGTTCAAAGCCATACATGACTACAGTGTGAGTCCAACCAGTCTGAGCTAAATGAGACTCCAGTTCAAAACCAAACCAAAACACACAAAAACATAATTTTAAAGAGACCAGAGAGGAAGATGGGGAGTAAGTTTCCTTCTGGGGTGATCATGACCCCCAGAACTGTACAATGGCATCGTGGTTTGAATAGGAATGGCCCTTATAGGCTCAAAATGCTTCGTCACCAGGAAGTGGCCCATTTGACAGGATTAGGAAGTGTGGCCTTGTTGGAGGAAGTGTGTTTCCCACTGGGGATGGGCTTTGAAGTTTGAAGCCCAAACTAAACCCGGGGTCTCTCTCGTCCGGCTGCCTGCAGATCCTGATGTAACTCCGCTCCCCCTCCAACACCACCTCAGCCATACTTCCTGCCTTGAGGACTCAACCCCTGAAACTGTGAGCCAGCCCCAATTATTGCATTGCTTTTAGGAGTTTGTGATGGTCATGGCGTCTCTTCACAGCCATAGAGCACCAAGTCTCAAACATTTTTTTTTTTTTTGGATATATATATATATCCTCCAACATAGGTAGCCTTCAACATGAGTTCCTCTAGTTCTTCCAGTGCTGGGACTACAGGTGAGAGTCAGCATACCTGGCAACAGTGTGCAAAATACCTGTAGACAGGGCCTGGAGAGATGGTTCAATGGTCAAGAGCACCTCCTACTCTTGCAGAAGACCTGAGGCCTGACTTAGGTTCCTAGCTCCCATGTGCTGGCTCATAATCATCTGCAATTCCACTTCCAGGGGATCTGATGCCCTCTTCCGGCCTCCTCAGATACCAGGCAGACACACAGTGCACATACATGCATGCATGCATGCATGCAAAGCACATATACACATAAAAATACCAAATAAGTCATTTTTTCGTTTTTTTGTTTAGAATCAACAGGTAACATCATCGCTGGGCCCAACAACTAACATCCTAATTTGTAAGCCATTCTAAGTTAAACCCTCTGGTGGCGAATCCTGGCGGCTCCACCCTCCAACACGGGAGCCTCTTATTGGTTACATATTTCCTCTCTGCTCTCCCTCTCCAAAAGTCAAATAAGTCATCTTTGAGAATCCTATAGAGAGGCAGAAAAAGCTTCAAGACACAGTAATAAATAAGAAGGAGCAAGTCGGTGAGAGCATAGGACCAACACACGGCAGACATGAGGGATGGTAGAGTGTTGGCGGACTGTCTGGGCTACTTAATTGGGTTCTGTTATCTACCACCCTTCCAACCTTTATTCCACCCTAATCCCTTCCAGCCCTCCAACACTAGGTAAGTGAGAAAGGTTAAAGTGGAAGGGAGCTTAGACTTCTTTAGACTACTTCCTGCCGATTAGGGGCATCCGGTCCCTAGGGGCAAGTCCAATCCCCATCATCAAGATATCTCGAACCAGCAATCCAGCAAAAACAGCCATTTAGCAATAACAAAAGCAGCAGCAGCAGAAGTAACAGTCACCACAGGCACTGGAACTCTCATTTATAACCTCCCCAGAATCTCAGAACTATGCAGCTGGCAAAAATTACACCCTTCCTAAAGCACGAGACGAATCATAGTAAACAGCCATGGACCATCTGAAGCAATCTATCACACGCCTGGGATACGTAAACATGTTCACATAACAGAACTGGGCTTTGTAAAGAAACCAAAACTCTCCCTATAGTATGGCACATGCCAGGGGACTGAAAGCTTCCAGGTTAGCTTAGAACTCTGCTCCAGGGGAGTGGGGTGGGAAGGGAGGCATCAGAAGGTTACTTGAGCCACACGTAACCCACAGGCCCTCGGGGTTGTGCTAACAACTGCCAGCAGGGACATTATTTCCAACCACAGAAACTTGACTTTCATTTTTCATTCCCAGCGTGAAGTAAAATAATTAGGAAGTCGTGAGTCTTGAGCGCTTACTGTCTTTACTGTAGTAAAGACATTCGCCACAGATGAATGGTAGACTGAAGGGGAAGACACATGTGAGATAGTTAACCGATGTTTGAACAAATACCCCAGCAGAGGCAGAAAGATGGACTCAAGTCTCACTCTGCACATCATTCTGGGCTCCCTGAGTCTTTTCTCCCTGCCAACACCAAAGCTGTTTATTAAATAAGAAAAACACTCCTCCTCCTCTCCGGTACAAGTTAGTTTTGGGGAGAGGAGGCTGTTGGCGTTAAGGTGCAACAGCGTTGAGTAGCACTTGAATCTCAGCAGCTATTAGAGTGGAGCTAAGAAGCTCTTCATGGTCCTGTCTGGACAGAATGGAGCTATGAGGAGGAAACTGAGGGGCAGAAGCGGGGAGAGCGCCTGGAATAGCTCACCTCGGAGAGGAATGTGTAGCATTCAGCACGGATATTGTAGTCCCAAGGGCCAAGACTTGCTGCTCAGAGTCTGTCTAGACCCAGACTGTCTCCAGAGCATTGGGTGAGGTGGTCCACACACGGGGTCTGTGTGACCAAGGCGGCCAGCACAAATATTGTCCTGGACACAGAATGGGGACTTGTAAGTAGAATGCAGAATTCACACGATGACCAATATATTTGTTTGCTTCTTACTGATTAGACTTGGGACCAGCAGACTCAAGCTTTGGGGGTCCTCCAGGCTGAGGGGGGCTGAGTATTAGCAACCCATCCTCCCGACAAGGAAGAGGGCTTGATGGGAGTCTGTAAGGGAGCCCTTGAGAAAGGCTTCCTCCTTTTCTCAAAGGGCTGCTGAGGCAAACCTTGACTCCCCTCTTCATGGGAGAGGGTCTCTGAAGGAGGCGAACATGCTTAGTGCATGGAGAGACAATGCGCAGGTGAGGGAGGGAGTGACTTCCCACAGCTGCCTGGTCACTTCCACTCTCCCCTAGCAACCCACTATAAAAAGATAAAGGGAAGGGTCAGCAGGCCCAGTAGTCAGTCCCATAGGTAAGGTTATGCTTCTGGTGGCCTTAAGGAAGCCTCAAAAGGAAACCTGCCCCCTGTTAGCAGGCATCCAACTCCCTCCTCACAGGGCCTACTATCCAGCCCCCTCTTCCTGTTCTTTGTGGATTTAACCTCGCCTAGGCATTTCAAACAACAGCAAGCAGACAGAATATGGCCGTACTCACTCAGCATGTTTTCAAGGTCCATTTATGTTGCATCTTCGGGTCTTGATTTTTATTCTTTTTATAGCTCAGTAATCTTTCATTTGTGTGGCTATTCCACATTTCCGTGTGTGGTGGTTTGAATATGCTTGGTCCATGGGAAGAGGCACTATGAGGAGGTGTGGCCTTGTTGGGGGAAGTGTGTCACTGTGTAGGTGGACTTTGAGGGCTCCTAGTGCTCCACCCAATGCAGAAGAGACCCTCCTCCTAGCCGACTGCAGAACCACGTCTCCTGGCTGTCTTTGGATCAAGATGTAGAAACACTCATCTCCTTCTAGAGCACCGTCTGCCTGGACCCTGCCACCCTCCCTACCATGATGATAATGGACTGGATCCCTGAAACGGTAAGCCAGCCACCAATTAAATGTTGTCCTTTATAAGAGTGTCCCTTTACAGCCATAAAACCCTAACTAAGACACCATGTCTGTTCTTGAATAAACTGGAAGGCAGTCCCAGTCTCTACAGCAGGCATATATATGCTTGGACATTTAATACAAACAACAATGGTGCTGCAGATCCGGAAACCCCTGATATACCCTTGTATTTCCCCAAACCCACGGTGAAGCTTCCAGTTGCCTCCGAAGTGAGGGGCTAGCAGGACACTGGGCAGGGCTCACAGCCACTGCTCATTACAGGTGAGATTATCCAGGATCTGGACTTTGGTACCAATCAAGTGGCTTCTTTAAAACCTCCCAGGGGAAAATGGAGTCCTCATCCAGCAAGGGAGGTTCTGCAGAACTGAAGAGCCTGGAACCTTCATTCATAGCACAACTGTCTGGGTAGTGAGGGAACCTCCCCTGCTACCCAGCCTCAGAAGCCTGGGTAAGTCTGGTTCATCTTCTACTGAGTTACCTTGTGAGTCTCCAGCTGCTGCAAGGCTTCCTTCCTCGGCTAACTTAAAAAATATAGAGAGATGTATGTATATATGTATATATGTGTGTGTATGTATATATGTATATGTGCATATATATGTATGTATATGTATATATGTGTGCGTGTGTATGTATATGTATACATACACACACATATATACATATATATACATACATATATATATATATATATATATATATATATATTGAGAGAGAGAGAGAGAGAGGAAGAGACTTATTGAGAAAACAGCCAGTGCCTAGGTGGTTCAGTATTCCAGAGAAATTAAAAAATAAAAATAGCAGTCTGGGTGTGGTGGCACAAGCCTTTAATCCCAGCACTGGCGAGGCAGAGGCAGGTAGATCTCTGTGAGTTCAAGGCCAGTCTGGTCTATAAACCGAGTCTAAGACAGCCAAGGCTGTTACACAGAGAAATGCTATTTCCAAATAAAATAAAATAAAATTAGCAAACTTGCACTGGAATCCCATTAAAGTCTCAGAACTGCTCCTCATTAGTCTGTTACAGAAATGTCTGTGCAGATTCTGTTCAGATTAGAGGGGTGCCATGTGACTTCAGTGTTGATCTGTGGAATGGCTCACGTGAAAGCTGAGAAGAAAACACAGGAATGGTGATGACATTGTTTTTGGATGTCTCAGGATCCGCACATGCTGGCCGAATTCAAGACTCATCTGGGGCCGTTTCAGGTCCACCACATCTGGCCAATACTCTAGGACCCTGATTTAATTGGAGGGGGCAGGGCACTCAGGTGCTCTCTTTTTATTTGTTTTGTTTGCTTGAAATAACTTTGCCTATTGATTCTAGCGTGCAGCAAATGCTGTCTGCTTGTGATGGGAGATCAGGAGAAGCAAGAAAGGAAGAAAGGAAGGAGTCAGCCTGTATGTACCCCAGGGACAAGGTCTGGGTGACAGGAAAGTAGACACACACACACACACACACACACACACACACACACACACACACACACCTCTGAGGGTGGGAGGTGGTTAGGGATGTAGTGGTCTCCTGTGATATTACACAGAGATGGAGCCTTGTGGGAGGTTGGTCAGTTAGGAAGCTTGAGATGTTGTTTGGGACTTGGGAGCCTGCGAATGAGCTTGGAAGGCGAGGAGGGGCAAGGCTCTGGTGGTGGCAGAGTGTAGGCTGCAGGGAGTGATTCAGGGCTTTGGGGTGGGAGGGGCTACAGTGTATCCAAATGCTAGCAGAACTGATCCGGCTGAGCAGAGGTGGAGGCTAGGAAGCTTGATGGAGGGTCCGAAGTTCTAAGGAGGAAGAGAAGGGGAGGGCTAGACCCGCCCATTCTGCAGTGCTGATCTTCTGTAGGAAGGCAGTGTAACGGGCTGGGAGGAGCGGTAAGACAGTGTTTGAGGGTGCCAAGAGCATTCCTTTGCATACAGGGGTCTTTGAACGTCTTCAAACACAGGGTCCTCAGCACATTGGCTAGGTTCCCTTTTCTTTCTCCTCCCTTCCTCCACGTGGTGGCAGATCCGACGCCGTCAGCCTGATGAGGGCTTGCTAATCAGGGTTCAGCTACCCTCACTCCTGGATCATGTTCTCTAGTGGTGTTCCATGAATTAGCCAGTGTCTGCCTCACAGCTCGAACTCTGTATTAGTGATGACTCTCTAGAGGAGTAGAACTAATCAGAAGAATATAATCAATGATAATATGATTTAGTACAGTGGCTTATCATCTGTGGTCCAACTATTCCTACAATGACTGTCTCCCAACAGAAGGTCTAAGAATACACTAGTCGTCGGTCCATGAGATGGTCTTCGGTATATGTTGGAATCCCAAAGAAGTAGGCTGTAATATCAGGGAAGAAACAAACTCACTAGGGAGAGTGAGGGCAAGCAGGGAACGAGCAAACGCGTCCTTCTTTTCTTCCTTCCGGCAGTTCAACACCATTTCCTGTTCAGTCAGAGCTGGAAGCAAAACTGAAGAGAGTCACTCACTGGGTCCTGTGTTTGTAGTCAGCCAGCTGCAAGCCAGAGCAGTGGCTGGACTTCCCAGGTTGCACAGTGGGCGCTTCCCTTTGAATCTCCATCTCCTAACGTCCAGGTAAAACAGATTTCAAAGTGAAGCCTCCTTCCTCGCAGTGGGGCTGGCCCGAGTCTACCTAAGTCCCAGTTCCTTTCCAGCTAACGTGGCCACCTTGCAGTTTCTCGAATGTTCTGGGCCACCAGCCCCCTTTCACCTCTCAGGTTTTATACACTCAGTTCTCCGATGTCTCCATGGTAACAGCGCTTCCTCCAAACGCCTCCCCTGGCTTCTGCCCTAAGTTGAAAGCAGGCCTCCACTTGCCAACATTCTTCTCTGTTTTCTGAGCCATTGTTCAAAATCTATTCCAGCCACCCTACCACCATTCCTAAGTAGCGAAATTGTCAGGGATGGGAACAGAGGCTGCTGTCAAGCCTTCCAGAATATTCCACCCGCATGTGGATCTGCCGAGTATCTGTAAACCACGCACCTTCCGGTGCGTCTTACTGTCTGACATCTGCTCGGTGCCAGGCAAGGCAAAGCAACTCAAGCTTTTGTGCAGAGCAAACAACTGACCAATCAACCCTCCCTACAAGCAAGGAATTACCTTCGACCAAGGGTGGGGTTAATGCTCTGTGGATGGCGCTTCCCTTCCAGCCTGCTCCCAGCCCCTGTG
Source organism: Rattus rattus (assembly GCF_011064425.1). Classification (NCBI taxonomy): domain Eukaryota; kingdom Metazoa; phylum Chordata; class Mammalia; order Rodentia; family Muridae; genus Rattus; species Rattus rattus. The sequence continues at coordinate 51,282,930 of NC_046162.1, forward strand.
GTAAACAGAGGAGAGAGCACCAGCCTCAAACACATCTCCAAGTATTCTCCCTTGTACCTGCAGGGAATGCTGTCAGCTCCTGACTCAGGATGAGGCCCCAGGCTGTTGAATTGGCCTCCACAACCTCCTTTTCCCCTGTTCTGGCTGAACATTCTCGTTGGAGAGATTTGGTCAGGCAGGGTGGTAGTGGGTAGGGGTTCTCCTGGGCCATTTTGTTCTTTTGTGGAATAGCAGAGGGAAAATAATCCTCTTGTTGTGGTACTGCAGTACTCAGCTGAGACCCTCTGAGTGGCTGGTTGTACCTTCTCTGTGCCAAGGTAGTCTAAGGTTAGGGAGATCCTCACATAGTACAGGCTTCCTCAAAGGAGCCTTCTAAAGAGGGGCAAACAAACACTGTGATCTTTAAGGCTTGACTTGGCAGTTGTATTCTAGCACATTGTCAACATCAACTACAGCCAGACTCGATGGGAAGGCAAATACCTCTATCTTATCTCTCTATGGAAAGAGTAGCAAAGAATTCACCACCACCCATGTTGAGCTCGGCCTGGTTGAACTGGGAGTGAGAGAGAGTCATGGGCCACATCTTGAAGGCCTTTCTCTTGGGAACATTTCCAGACCGGTGTCTAACTTGTCACTTCACGGGCTGGACTTCATGGTTGGAAGAACCCTGGATAAAACGAAACGTATCATGCTCTTCTTCCTGTTCATCCTGCAACATGGTGGCACCTGCAAATGCCAGGAAACAACTTCCTCTAGAAGGTCACAGAGATGGTGAACACCTGCTGGGAGTGCCCATGTCACCTCATCCTAACTTCAAGGAAGGTTGCGCACTGATGACCTCTATCACACCTTGATTCCTTCCTGACTTTGTTTGTCATCACCCGGGCCTTAGAAGGTTCATAGCCTCACAGAAGAGTAAGAGAAAGCCCTGGTGTCTGGCTGCTGGGCCAGCACTGTGGCTGAGGCAGGAGGTCCTGAGCGGGTAAGAGTGGACAAACAAGCGAACAAGTGCAGGTACACATTCATTTCTTCCTCCTCTTGACTGTGGATGTGACGACGTAAATAGCTATTTGAGCTCCTGGCTTGAGTTCCCTCCCATGATGGACCATAATGTGGAATTGTAAGCTCCCCTAAATTGCCCATTCGCTCTTCCTTCCATCTTTCCTTCCGTTTTTCTTCAAAAAACAAAAACAAAAAACAAAAAACAGGGCTCCTCTGTATAGCCCTGGCTGTCCCAGAACTCACTCTTAGACCAGGCTGGCCTCGAAGTCGGAGATCTGCCTGCCTCTGCCTCCCAAGTGCTGGGGTTAAAGGCGTTCACCACCACCCTGCTCTGAGTCAGTTTGTCAGGGTGTTTTTAATCACAGGAACAGAAAGAAAGCTAGCAAGGATCCTGAGGGATGCTGGCCTTTCCTCTCATTCCGTGACTTCTGTTTTTCATCCGCCTAATGCTGACTTTTGCAAGGCAGGAAAAAAGTCATTGTTATTTTTCCTCCACAGATTGGCTGTGGGTATTATATCTACAATCCGCCAAGTGTAAGAGCATTTTAACTTCCTCTTAGATTACAGAACTTGAATAGTTTTATGTTTTACATTTAGCTCTCTGACATGTTTTTAATTAATTTTTGGGAAGAGCATAATGTTTATCTGGTATTTTTTTTTTTTTAATGATTCTTTTCTTTACTTTGCATGCAGATGTCCAATTGACCATGCACTGACTGTTGACAAGGCTATCTTGTCTTTGTTTGGTCGGTTTTGTTCCTTTGAAAGAGATCAACCAGCTGCTTTTGTCTGGGTCTATTTCTGGGCCCTTTGTTCTATTCAACTGATCCGTCTAGTATCCACCAAGACTGCACTGCCTTGGCTACTGTAGCTTCATCTGAAGCCTTAAAATTAAGTAATGTCAGCCATCCAGTGTTCTGTTTTAGGGTGAGCTTTTCCCTTCCATGTCAACTTCAGAGTCACTTCGTTGGTGTCACAAGTGGTTTGCTAGGACTTTGTTGACTTGATAGAGTGTGTGAGAAGTGCTCCTTCAACAGCAGCCATCCCATTGATGTTAGCTTTGCCTCTTCAGCGTTTCTTTGTTTTCTTTCGATACAGTCTATAGCTTCTTTTGAAAAAATGTTTCTGTTTTTATCTTCTGTGTTATGAGTGCTTTGCCTTCCCATAGGTCTGGGAACCATGTGTGTGTCTAGTAGTACCTAAGAGGCCAGAGGAAGACATTGGATCCTTTAGAACTGGAGTTACAGATGATTACAAGCCACCAGGGACGTTCTGGGAATTGAACCTGGGTCTTCCGGGAGAGCAGACAGTGAGTGATCTTAACCACAGAACCACTTTCCAATCCCCGGTTTTATAGCTTCTTGTGTGTAGACCCTGAGTCTACTGTTGATGTTTGTACCCAATAGGATAGTCCATTTTTGTTGCTCTAACAAAATACCTGAAATTTGGCGCTTTAAAAAAAAATAAGGCTTATTTATTTCATATTTTTGGAGGCTGGAAGTTTAAAGTGGGCCTGCTCTGTCTGTTTGACCTCCAGTGAGGGCCTCTTTAACTATACATGGCGGGCAGGTAGCATCCTGGTGGGAATGGGTGCATGAGAGAAAGTACAGGGTGATATTTGAAGCAGACAAAGTTCTGAAGGGCAGGCTTCTAAAGTCACCCATGGGATGAGCATCAGTCCTTTCCAAGCGTGAAGCCCCTAATGGCCTCCACACCCTTTACATGGTCCATCTCCTAAAGATCCCCCCACCTCTCACCATGGCCCTACTGGACCAGCTCTCCTACACACAGCCTTTGGGGACCGACCACACTAAGACCAGCACCTAAGGGTCTTGCCCTTGCTCTTTATTTCCTTCCTTCATCCTCTCCCCCCTCTCCCCATTCCTTCTTTCCTTCCTCCCTTCCTCTCTTGTTTTTTTTGGAGACAGGATCTCAAGTAGTCCCAGCTTGTGTCTTGAACTGCTGTGTGGCTGAGGGTGAGTTTGAGCTTCTGAGTGTCCAGCCGTCACCTCCCAGGTGCTGAGATTAGGGGGCTACACCACCAATACAGGAAGTGTGGAAGCGCTTGCTGCGGTGTACATCTTTATTAGGGTTTCATTCCTGTGAAGAGACACCATGACCACAGCAGCGCCTGTAAAGGCAAACACTTCACTGGGGCTGGGCTTCCAGGTTCAGAGGTTTGGTCCATCATCATCATGGTAGGAAGCATGGCAGCGTGCAGTCAGACGTGGCGCTAGAAGAGCCAAGAATTCTATATCAGGCAGCAGGAGACTGTGTGTCACACTGGGCACAGCTTGAGCATATATGACCTCAGAGCCCGCCTCCACCGTGGCACACTTCCTCGAACAAGGCCACACCTCCTCATGATGCTACTTCCTATAGCCAAGCCTTCACACACACGAGTCCATGGAGGCCATTCTTATCAAACCACCACAGTGTATGGAGGTGAAAGGAAGATTTTAGGTGTCAGTTCTCTCCATATGTCTTTATGTAGGCTCTGGGGCCTGAACTAAGGTGATCAGGCTCGCCCGTGGCAAGTGCGTTAGCCTCCAGTGAGCCAGCCATGATGTTGACCCATGTTGTTTAATTTCAACTTCAAACAGTTCATGTGTTAATCTTGTATCTTGCAGCACTGAACCTTCTGAAGGACACAATAAAAAGAACAAACAAGTGGTCTTCAAATTTTGGAACACTCAAGAGTCTGTCATGTTCCATCATATATAAAATATTTGTGTGTGTGTGTGTGTGTGTGTGTGTGTGTGTGTGGGTGGGTGGGTGGGTGGTGTGCGTGTGGTGTATTCGTGTGCTAATGTAGCCTTGACTGCCTGACCTGCAACTCACTATGTAGAGCAGTTTGACCTCAGACCCATAGAGATCCGCCTATGTCTGCCTCCCCGGGGCTACAATTAACACCCCATGCCCAGCTGGTGTAAAACTTTTGCTACAACTGTGGACACGAGTGCATGAACTGAGTAACCAGGAAAAATATATTTCTCTTTCTCCCTCCTTCTTAGAGTTGGGAGGATGGTTTTTTGTTTTTTTGTTTTTGGTTTGTTGTTGTTGTTGTTGTTGTTTTAAATAAAGGACGACATTTTTTTTTCCTTTTCTTTTTTTTCGGAGCTGGGGACGGAACCCAGGGCCTTGCGCTTGCTAGGCGAGTGCTCTACCACTAAGCTAAATCCCCAACTCCAAAGGACGACTTGGGGCTGGGGGGTTGGGGATTTAGCTCAGTGGTAGAGAGCTTTCGAGGAAGCGCAAGGCCCTGGGTTCGGTCCCCAGCTCCGGGGAAAAAAAAAAAAAAAGATGGGGGTGGGGAGCTGGAAGCCAAGCCCCTTAGAGGAGTTAATTGGGGCTGGATTACAGGTTCAGAGGTTCAGTCGTTATCATCAAGGCGGGGCGTGGCAGCATCCAGGCAGGCATGGTGCAGGAGGAGCTGAGAGTTCTACATCTTCATCTGAAGGCTGCTAGCAGAAGACTTTGGGAGAGGTTTTGAGATAGGATCTCACCTTACAGCTCAGGCTGGCCGGAATTCACTATGTAGGCCAGAACGGCCTCAAACTCATGACATTTCTCCTGCCCCAGCTCCGAAGTGTTGACATTATAGATGTGAGGCATTAATGCCTAGCTCGCAAGATATGGTTACTTTTTAAGTATTTATTTATTTATTTATTTATTATTGTGTAGGGAAATGGTTAGTTAGGTGGGGCACTGCTCTGGCACACATGGGAAGTCAGAGGACAACCCAGTGGGGAGGTTTTTTTTTCCTTCAACCTTTAAGTAATTTCTGGGAATGGAACTCAAGTTGTCAGCACCCATGGCAAATGCCTTATTCGCTGGACCATCTCGCTGAGACCCAAAATGCATTTCTTACGATCTGCTGCAGTTTCTTCCCCTGAGGATCGGAGATTAAAGGCGGACTTTGTCCAGTTTGCTTTCCTTTCTGTGCTTGTTTCTAGAACCGTTGTGACTGGGTGAGCGAGAGAGCTCACTGGGTAGAAGTGTTTGGTGGGCAAACCAGGTGATCTGAGTTCAACCCCCCCAACCTATAACAGGAGAGATTGGCTCCCAAAGACTTCCACACATGTGCCATGACATGCATGTATGCACACACATATCATATGTACACACGCATAGGCACACAATAAAAATTAAAATAAAAATATTTTTAAAGGCATTCTATAAAGGTCATTGTTTCCATTAAAGAATAAAACAATACAATCCTAGCATTAAAAAAAGGGGGGCTCTAGGGGGCTGGAGAGATGGCTCAGAGGTTAAGAGCACTGACTGCTCTTCCAGAGGTCCTGAGTTCAATTCCCAGCAACCACATGGTGGCTCACAACCATCTGTAATGAGATCTGGGGTGATCTTCTGGCCTTCAGGCACATATGCAGACAGAAAGCTGTATGATGTATACATAATAAATAAATAAATAAGTATTTTTTTTTTAAAAAAAGAGCTCTAGGACTTGAAAGATGGCTCAACAGTTAAGTCATCCTGTTCCAGAGGACCTGAGTTCAAGTCCCAGCCAGCGCCCACCTGGCAGCTCACAGCTGCCTGTAACTCTAAGTACTGATATCTTCACACAGGCATACATGCAGGCAAAACACCAATGCAGGTAAAGTATTAATTAATTAGACCTAAGCCAGGTGAGGTGTCTCACACCTGTAATCCCGGGCTATACAGAGGTTCCAGCCCAGTCTGGGCTTTGTAGAGAGGGGCTGTGTAAAAGGAGAAAGGAGGGAGGGAGGGAAGAACACAAGAATAAGAGAGAGGGGCTGGGGATTTAGCTCAGTGGTAGAGCGCTTGCCTAGCAAGCGCAAGGCCCTGGGTTCGGTCCCCAGCTCCGAAAAAAAGAAAAAAGAAAAAGAAAAAAAAAGAATAAGAGTGAATCAAAATAGCTGGGCATAGTGATGCGAACCCAGCACTCAAAGAGCTGAGGCAGAAAAGTCAGTTCCAGGCCAGCCTGGACTGCCTAGAGAGACCCTGCCTTGGTACATGAAAAAGAGCCGATCAGGTAAGTATAGCAGACTTGGAGTGGAGAGGAGGCTGGGGAACCTGGGTCCAGAGTCTCTGTCTGTCTAGGAGGGACTGGGGTCACCATGTAGCAACATCTTCATCGTCTCCAGACCAGAAGACTGCAAGGACTCAACTTCAGATCCTGTCGTCGTTTGCAGCAGACTGGAGTTTGAGGACTTCTGTGAGCAGGCACAGTTCGTCCCCGCTGTGAAATTCCAAGTTCAAGGTGAAGCCGGCCCAGACATTCAAGAAAACACACAGACTCCAGCTGCACAAGAGCGAAGAGGAGAGGGAGGGGTTGATGGGGCAGAAGTGTGAGTTAAAGGCATAGAACTGGCCTTGCCAGAAGCAGGAGCGTGCAGACGGAGTGAAGGTGCCGGGCTGAAGCTAGCAACGGAGCCATCCGAAAACAAGGACCTAGTTATTTTTTGGTGTAGCTGACGCTTGGTTTGAAGTTTGTGCTCCTTCTATTATTAATGAAGTTATGGCTCCGGGCTGAACAGAAATAAAAGCAGAGAGAATATAAACCTGTCAGAAGAGAATATGTTCAGGAGAAACAATTTGCTGAGGAGAAACTGGAGGGACTGAGAAGGGGTGGGTCCCGCTGTGCTATTTAACTGTCACCAGAAAGGGCCCTTGAGCAGTGCCAGACAGGTGTGTTTGCTTTGTGTGGCTGCTGTGACAATGTACCACATACTTGCCGGCTTCAGACACTGCACCTGCTTCACCTCACCGTTCTAAAGGCTGAAGAGCCAAAATCAAAATGTCTTCTGGTGCTTGATCCCCCTAAAGCTCTGGGTGACAACTCTTTGCCGCTCTGACATTTGGCTGCGGTTTTCTCCAAGTTTGTGTCTGACCCTCTCCTGTTCCAGATCTCCTGGGCAGACACCTGCCATCTGTGCCGTTCCCTCCCAGACAATCCAGAATGATCTCATCTCAAGAGCCTTAGCACCTGCAGGGACCTTTTCCCCAAATATGGCTACATTCGCAGGTTCTGAGGTCGGGACATTTGAGGGTCACCCTTCAACCCAACTCCACCGAACATGTCACTTTGTAAGCTGTCGTTCAGTTTGGTTTTGCTTTTATTGTTTATGGACTGTACCGGGAACCTCTGGTCAGGAAGCAGCTTTCCTGGTCCTCCAGGATTAGGAGAGCTTCCTGTCTGGTGTGGCTTCAGAGATGGGTCAGAAAGCTGCTGTCTTGGAGATGAGAGTCCCTGCCAGAGACCAAAGTCTGTGTAAGACTGGAGGGGAAGAGCTGGGAAGACCAGAGTGGAAGTATGGCTGCTCGGGCAGGTTAGGGAAAGAACGGGGATGCTAACTTAAACTGAGACAGCGGTTCCTGGTGGTCCAGACTGAATGCGTTTGCCTTCATCCTCAATCTGCAGGGAGCTTTGTTAATCCAGAGTCATTCAATAGCAGACAATGTGGGGTGGGGGGGTTGAGGACTTTTTCTTATTCTGGCCCCACCCCCTCCACACCATGTACACATGCAGGTGCACATAAAACAGGACACACTGACAATGGAATGCATTTCAGGGGTGCAGATGACTTTAGAGAGCATGAGCCACTTTGAGGGACAGCATAAGGTGTTAGGGAGCTCCCTGACCTCCGGAAATCTCATTGAATAAAGAACAGGAACAAGGCAGGAGTGGGGTCAAAGGCCACGATGGCCAGGGGAGTTTTTAAAATGGGTGGGGGGCCCTAACTGGGAGGGAGTCCGGGTTCCTCATGCAGTGTTCCTCCTGGCCTCCAAGGCGTGGGAAAGCTGGGACTTGATTTCCTCAGGCAGAGCAGAGTCAGGAGCAGACACCTTCGGGCCTGCCTGCCTGTGTTTGTTTTGGCTGAGGGCTTCACGGGGCTTTTTGAAGCTAGTTCCATCAGTGCAAATCTGGAGGAATCAAGACATGGATCACAGAGGAGCTGAAGGGGCCTCAGATGGGGAACTGGAGGTGGTCCTTCCTTGAAAGATGTGAATGAATTGCCACTCCGGCCCAGGAACTACAGAGGAGCAGGATCTGAACTAAAACCCTCCAGGACACGCAAGTTCTCAAAGCCACCCAGCCCTGTGTGCCTGGCGTATCCCTCTGTGCCTGAGGATACACACGGATCTTTCCAGAGTCCAGGGGCTCTGACAACAACCCTAGGCCTCCCTAGACTGTGCCCCACCCCTCCCAAGCCTGTAATTCATGATCTTGATTCGGTGCCAACCCCCTACCACCGTCAGCTCAGCCTGGACACTCCCAGGTCCTGTTCCACACAGATGCTAGTGGGTCACGTGTCCCCCAGCTGAAGGCCTCCCCCATCCACCTCCACCATCTGCTGAGGCCCCATAATTATTACAAGGCTCTGTGCAGCCTCACTTGGAGGGAAGAGCTCATGTAGCCTTGTAATGTAAGCCAGGCCTGAGGCTGCTCGGGCAGGGGGTCCCCAGCTGGGTAATGAGCCTTTCACTGAGGTGGCCTAAGTCAGTCTCTCTGAGCACCTCATGGAGGACAGCGTCTTCTCCGTATTCCCATTTTTGCTCCCCAAATCCTTCCAAACACAAGGCCAGAAGGACGACTTGGACTGGCTTCCCGCATGAGACAGTATGGACGCCCTACAGAGGGCCTAGGCGTGGTGGAGAATGGGCTGCTGGTCTGTCCTTGCTGGGGGCTGTCTTTCTAAAGGAGTGGAGCAGCTCCCACCCCCCACTCCTCTACACCTCCTCAGTTGCCCTCATCTCCCCTTCCTGGAGCCTGGGCCCCACAAAGGGGTGGGGGTGGGGTCTTGGCCGGGGAGCCCAGAGCTGTGGGCCAGGCCTCACTGTGCCTAGTATAGGAAGCTGCCTTCTTTCCTCTTGCAGGCTGCCGCTCAGTCTCAAGCCCCACCCAATAATCATCTTGTAGCATCGACCCCAAACCCAGCCCCTCTGCTACCCCTCAGCAGAGTGAGGACCACCTCCCCCCCCAACCCCACAGTCCCTGCAATTATCATCACTGCGCCATGCTGTTTTCTGGTGCAGACTGTGAAGTTGTGGATTTCCGTGTGTGCACATAGTAGGGGCTTTAAGAACCATTTGAGGAGAGAAATGAACTAGGGAAAGCGGGAACAGACATGATGAGAGGTAAAAGGCTTGGTTTGTGCATGACTATTGTGTCTGCGAGGCTCCTCTGGGTTCTCTGGGTGGCCCACAGGGGTGTATGCTGTGGCTGAGTGGTAGGGTGGGGCTGGCTAATTTGGGTAATAGGTCAGCTGTGCTGTCCCTGTCAAGACCCCACTGGGTCAGGAAGCTCAGGGTGAACCTGAGGTCAAGGATCACCCAGAGTTCACTGTCAGATTGAGGGTGGCCTCCTGGCAGCAGGACCTTTGAGCAGGTCCTAAGCGCACGCATGGGGAGGAGAGTGAAGGGCACTGTGGTCTAGCTTTTCTAGCATAGACCAGCACCCGGCCCTCACTCTCGCCTCTCACGCTCAGTGGCGGAGAAACGAAGCTGGACCCTATGTCGGGGAAAGATGAATGACAGCTAGAAGATACCCAGAGGCCAGGCCGTTGCCCAGCAGCTTAGCCCCACTTCCATTCCCAGTGAGGAACTTGGGGCAGAGTGGGATTGGGTGTGAGGGGGATCACAGAGAGGCTTGGGTGGTGGGAAGCTCAGAGTCACTTCAGGGCAGAGGCAGAGATGGGGAGGTCTCAGCAAGGGGCTGGGGGAGGGAGGCTTGCTGGACTTCGTGGTACAGTAAGTACAGTTTTGGTTCACACAGCAGGGGGAGCTTGGGCCATGTTCTCCTGACTGCCGGACCACTAGGCAGGCCCAGCCTAACTTTCCTGCTCAACTTCCGTTCCCGTACAGGTATCTCCTGGGACTGGAAGGGGGGATCATCATCATAAACAGGGTGCAAGGTTTTTTTCCCACCGACCATGAAAACAGGGAGTGGAGACCAGAACCTCTTATGGCCTCAGCAGACCCCTCAGACACGCGGCATCTTTCCTTAAAATGCTTGCCCTGGCATGATGTCTTGTGACACTTTCTCTAAGTGCTGCCTAGAAACTTGTCACTGTCTGTTTCCTTCTGTGGCATTGCAGGAGGCCGAGCGGGTGAGCCACGGGCAGGGCAGGGCTGTGTAGAGGCTCCCGCTTCGAGCAGCAGGAACACGGCTTATGAAATTACAGGGAATTCAAAGCAGCCGGCATTGCCCGCTGTCTGGTTTCATTACTGGAAATGGCCTCCTTTGAGGGAGGTTTGCTCTGGTAACTTAGCAGATCAAGACCTGACACCCTTCATTAGCCCTTTGACAGTGATAGAGAAGTCAGATTCTAGAAGCACACAATGGAAGGAACTGGCTCAGAAAGAGAAAGGCCAGCGCCTCACCATGCCAGGAAGGGAAGAGTCTATAGGGGATGGTCTTGCAGGTGATTTTTACAGTCCTCTTGGGTGGGGAGCCATGGTTATCAAGAGAGCAACTAGGGGGCCTCAGACCCCATCTTCCAGCCACTTCCGTGCCCTTTACCACGGCTCAGTCTACTCTCCAAACCTTGTTGACCTATCCTTAAAAAGGCACCTCTGTCTTTCAAGGGTTCCTTTCCTCGTCACCCTAAGCATCTAATGACGAAATCAGACACCCTCAATCTACTGGGATAGAAATAGCCCCTCCTGGCTACTTACAGCTCTCTTCCGAGGCTTTCCACCAATACGACCCCTGACTTTCAAAAACTTCCTAACCATTCTGTAAAAACACCAGACTTGGGCTGGGGATTTAGCTCAGTGGTAGAGCTTACCTAGGAAGCCCCTGGGTTTGGTCCCCAGCCCGAAAAAAAAAAAAACCAAAAAAAAAAAAAAAAAAAAAAAAAAACCAGACTTTGGGCTGTACCTTGATAGCAGTCTTGGCAGACGGATGGGGGAGGGGTGGCTTCGAAAGGCCCCGCCCACCCCCGGCAAGCCGCTGCCCTTGCCTCCTGTATGAAGGGAGCTGTGTGACACAGGCTAAGTTGCTTAGCTTCACTGTGCATTCATCCTTTGCTTAAGTCCAAACTGGATGTACAGCTTGCTGGGAGGATTAAATGGAGTGATGTATTAGAGAGTCAGGAGCACGGAAGGATTAACTGATATGATTGGTGGTTCTGAGGACCCTAGGCAAATTGCTTCTGTTCTTCCACCGGAAGCCTTTCACTCCGTGTGGTGGGAGGATGTAGAACCACAAGTCCATAGGGTGCCCAGCACCCAAGGGCCCACCAAGCGGGGGGGAGGGGGCACTGTGGCCACCGGCGAGAGCAGCTCAGTGCTGGTGTAGTGGAGTCCTGGGACACTGTAGCTGCACCGATTTCTTGGACTCCACAAGTATGTAGAGACAGGAGCGAGGAATGTGATCCGTCCCAGCAGCCCGGGGGAGCCAGACCATATCTGGTATCTGGTATGTCTCTCTGGAATGATTTTGGGGGAATTCACCAAAGTTGGAACTTAAGACATGGACTGCCGGTAACCCGTAACACAGGGATGTGGCGCTACCCGTGTGCATCCCCCCACAAGGGGACCTGGTGCCCGGGGTGGGAGTCAGCTTACACAGCACAGCGCCGGCTGCCTGGGCCCGCCCTTGAATGGCCGTGAACTTGTTTTTCCACGTCATTTGCTCTCAAATGTACTATCGCTCTGGACGACGCTAACACAGCGGCTCAGGTCCTTCCTCGTAACAAGCGATTGTGTGTTCTTTAGAGGTGGCTGAAGGGGAGGAGGGGGCCTGGCCCCAAGGAGGTGGGGAAAGGGAAACAAACCTGCCTCACAGTGAGCGTGCGTGTCCTGGGGCCAGCTCCCCCCCAAAGCACATGCCATTTCTGTCCCTGGAAGGGGTTAAAGGCCTCCTGGAGTCAAAAACAAGCAGGTGTCCCACCGTGCCAGAGACCGCTGCCTAAACTGTTTCCAGCTTTTCCCCCCTTTCTGCAATACGTCTGTGATCAGCCACGGGACAGAGGCGCCAGCAGCCGGCCTCTGACAGGCATCGGGTTAGCTCGCTCCCACTCGGGTGGTGCGCCCAGGATATAAATCCAGGCTCGAGCCCCTGCTGTGTTCCTCTCCCTGCGCACCCGGGGTGGGGGGGAACAGAGTTTCCTTCCAAAGACCTTTCTTTTATCTGAAGCCTCACAGCCCAGCAGGCTGCACTTGGTGGAGCCAGTCACAGCAGCCGAAGCCAGCCAGCAGCCTCAGCGAGGAGACTTGCTGGGGTGAGGAGGGCAGGTGTTGCCAGCCCTGGAGAAGAAGGGCCTGGTGGCCCTCAGCCCTTGGTGTCATCACAGGGGAACCCTCTGGCTACTGCAGACAGCACCATGTGGGCCCCAGGGCATCATCGGTTCTGGTTCCACTGGGGGCTGCTTTTGCTGCTGCTCCTCGGGGCTCCCCTTCGAGGCCTAGCGCTGCCACACATCCGATACTCCCATGCGGGCATCTGCCCCAACGACATGAACCCCAACCTCTGGGTGGATGCCCAGAGCACCTGCAAGCGAGAGTGTGAAACAGACCAGGTGAGTGGGATTCCTGAAGCCTGAGATGGACCACCTGAGCGGGTCGGTGATGGTGACAGTGTGGGAGCTGTGGTGCAGGGACGCCTCAGGAGTGCTCCCAGGAACATAAAGGGACACAGACCCTGCCCACCTAGAGACGAACAGGGCTTGAGCCTGGCTGAGGCCTAGAAGAAGAGGGTGTAGTGTCCATATCCATCTCTGAGCACTCCTTTTGTGTTTGTTGAGGGCTGCAATGGGCCAGCACTGTGGAAGGCACGTCTCTCGGGATAATATAGCAACAATGGTGGCTGTTCTGCTGCTCACTCAGGTAGAAAATGGATGCTCACAGAGTGATGCCAGAGCCAGAGAGAGACAGGTTGGCTTGGAAACCTGTCTGTTGGATACATTGTTGCAGTTAGTTTCACCAGGCTTCTAGGCTTTTCCTCAGGTTTGAACTCAGCCATACAGTAATGAGGCTCCTGGGCGGATTGAGCAGGAGCCAGTCTGTACAAACACTCTAAGTGTCCTGTGAGGGAAATGAACTGAGTTCCCACCCCTCTGCCTCTTCAGTGTTCCCACGTGCTCCTCCCTCGTGGATGCTGCTGTAGTCAAACGCCACCTCCAGAGAGTTGTTCTCTGGCTGCCAGGTGGGTTCTTCTAAGGGCCACCCTTGTCCTCTCTTGTCCCTTGGCAGTTCATATATCAGAGTACTGGTGCCTGAACTAAGTGTGGCCACTACCTTGCTGGTCATCTCTGAGGGTAGCCCAGAGTCTCCAAGGACTTTGGGTTTGGGATAGGCATCACTAACGAACATGGGAGACCCGGGAGCTTCTAGAAGTAGCTGGTCACATTGAGAAAGCATGGGGCTTCCAATGGAAAAAGAGTGGCTGTTGCCTCACATTCTCTGGGGACCATTCTCAAGCCTCTCAAGACGGATGCTGCAGTGGTCCACAGTGGTAGATGCTGCAGTGGTCCACAGTGGTAGGATGCTGCAGTGGTCCACAGTGGTAGTGTGGGGAGAAAGGAACAGGGAAAGTGGCAATCCTCCCATCCAAGAGCTCATGCCATCAGATGGCTACCCTTGGAGAATCTTTTGCCCTGGTACTAGCTAGCCTGAAATCAGGTGGGACTTAGGGACAGTAGGACTGGCTGGCTTTGCATGTTGTCTGGAGAAGGCACCAGAGAAGAGCTAAGCATCCAGGTAGCCTAGATACATTGTAACTCCTTAAGTGAAAGTACTCTAAGTATTCTCTCCAGCCTTCCTTCACCTGATCCCCAAGGACTCTGGTTCCTGAGTGTCCAGCCATTCCTGGACCTCTGGACCCTGAAGGAATTGCCTAGGCACACTGGAACAGAATAGCCGTCAAGTCAAAGAGCAGGCTTTCCTGTTCACGGATCACAGTGTCCCTGTCCACCCCTCATTCTAATGTTCTCTCTCCCTTGAACCTCAGCTCTGGATGTGACCCATCCCTGTCCCCAAGCTTCCCCTGTTGTGGCCCAGAAGCCTATGCCAAACAAGGGCTTCAAAACAAAGTCCTTATTCTGAGCTGAAGCAGGGAGAAGGGTAAACAAGTGGAACAGCAGCCGGCTCCACACAGCCGGGTGGGGGCTGTTTTCCCCCTCTTAGCTCATGTGGAATGTCAAAAAAAGCTAGAATCAAAGTGGGAAGGACAAGAGGCCAGTGTGGTGGGGACTAATTCACACAGCCACTACCTGGTGGAGGATTAGCAGCCCAGCCAGCTGCCCAGCCACACGGTGTGATATTGTGCAAAGCACCACATGCAGTCCGCATTTGTGTCGGCTCCAGTTGGCATGTGCTAATTCTGAAGAATTAGAGTAAAGCCTTACATGACTCCACAGAAGTCAGAGGGGGATTACAGACTGCCAAGGCTTCACCGACACCACACAGGAGCACTTGTTATTTTCTGGTCGCAAGGGTCTCTGACACCTTTGTGTATGTCGGTGTCTCCCAGATGGGGGAAGGTAGGTGTGGCTAGCCTTGAACATGGGTCCAAGATGCGACCTCTTCAAGTTAGCCAACGCATCCTTACCCTAGTGGAGGAAAGGAAAGGTCAACCTCACAATGTAAGCCGGTGCTTCATCTGGGTAACTGTACGATGTTCCGTTCCAGGAAGCCCCTTTCTGCCACTTCTCCTCTCTGTGGCCTGAGCATCAACTCTCTGACATGTTCTCACTTTGAAAATGGTAGTGAGCACATGTCCCCCATTAGAGGTCTGTGGCCCATCTCTCTCTGTAGCCCTGTGACCTTGGACAACTTGCTTTACCTCTCTGTGCCTTAGATTGCTGTGTACAAGGTGGCGAGCAGAAGGATGTTCAGGAGCCTGACAGACAGTGGATGCTGGGTCTGTGTGAGCTCTTATCTACCTTAAGTATTTAGTGTCATCGCACGCAGGTCTAAGTCCCCACGGTCCAGCCTCTGGCGGAGATGTCAGAACCTGTCCATTCTTGCTTCCTCCATGTTCAGAACTCTTTCTCTTTTTCTCTGGTTCTTTCAGGAATGTGAGACCTATGAGAAGTGCTGCCCCAATGTGTGTGGGACCAAGAGCTGCGTGGCAGCCCGCTACATGGATGTGAAAGGGAAGAAGGGCCCTGTGGGCATGCCCAAGGAGGCCACGTGTGACCATTTCATGTGTCTGCAGCAGGGCTCCGAGTGTGACATCTGGGACGGCCAGCCTGTGTGTAAGTGTAAAGACCGCTGTGAGAAGGAGCCCAGCTTCACCTGTGCCTCTGACGGCCTTACCTACTACAACCGTTGTTACATGGACGCCGAGGCCTGCTCCAAGGGCGTCACACTGTCTGTGGTCACCTGCCGCTATCACTTCACCTGGCCCAACACCAGCCCTCCTCCGCCCGAGACCACTGTCCACCCTACCACCGCCTCTCCAGAGACTCTCGGGCTGGACATGGCAGCCCCGGCCCTGCTCAACCACCCCGTCCATCAGTCAGTCACTGTGGGTGAGACTGTGAGTTTCCTCTGTGACGTAGTAGGCAGGCCTAGGCCAGAGCTCACTTGGGAGAAACAGCTGGAGGACCGAGAGAATGTGGTCATGAGGCCCAACCACGTGCGTGGTAATGTGGTGGTCACCAACATCGCCCAGCTGGTCATCTACAATGCGCAGCCCCAGGATGCAGGCATATACACCTGTACAGCTCGGAATGTCGCTGGGGTCCTGAGGGCTGACTTCCCATTGTCAGTGGTCAGGGGAGGTCAGGCCAGGGCCACCTCGGAGAGCAGTCTTAACGGCACAGCCTTCCCGGCAACAGAGTGCCTGAAGCCCCCAGACAGTGAGGACTGTGGAGAGGAGCAGACACGCTGGCACTTCGATGCCCAGGCTAACAACTGCCTCACGTTCACCTTTGGCCACTGCCACCGCAATCTCAACCACTTCGAGACCTATGAGGCCTGCATGCTGGCTTGTATGAGTGGGCCGTTGGCCACATGCAGCCTGCCCGCCCTGCAGGGACCCTGCAAAGCCTACGTGCCACGCTGGGCCTACAACAGCCAGACCGGCCTATGCCAGTCCTTCGTCTATGGCGGCTGTGAAGGCAATGGTAACAACTTTGAAAGCCGTGAGGCCTGCGAGGAGTCTTGTCCCTTCCCAAGGGGCAACCAGAATTGCCGGGCCTGCAAGCCACGACAAAAACTCGTTACCAGCTTCTGTCGGAGTGACTTTGTCATCCTGGGCAGGGTCTCTGAGCTGACCGAAGAGCCTGACTCAGGCCGTGCCCTGGTGACCGTGGATGAGGTCCTAAAAGACGAGAAGATGGGTCTCAAGTTTCTGGGCCGGGAACCGCTGGAAGTCACTCTGCTTCATGTGGACTGGACCTGTCCTTGCCCCAATGTGACAGTGGGCGAGACACCGCTCATCATCATGGGGGAAGTGGAGGGGGGTATGGCCATGCTGAAACCTGATAGCTTTGTGGGTGCATCGAGCACTCGGCGGGTCAGGAAGCTCCGTGAGGTCATGTACAAGAAAACCTGTGACGTCCTCAAGGACTTCCTGGGCTTGCAATGAAGCTAGCCTTGCTACCCTGTCCCTCCTCCGCCCACCCCCTCTGCCCTCAGCTAGCCATCCAGGCAAGTCAGGTTAGACAGCCTTGACTAGGGAAGAAACGTCAGCTAACGTGTGGGAAGAAAGCCACCAATGTCTTAAAGCCACTGAAGTTTTAGCGCCACCCATATGCTCTCTCTCCCTCTCCGTGTTCTCCCTTTGAAAATGGTAGGGAGCACATGCCCCCCTTTAGAGGTCTGTGGCCCATCTCTCCATACTACCAGCCCCTTGACCTTGGACAATTTGCTTAACCTCTCTGTGCCTTAGATTATTGTATACAAAATGGGAATAGTGGTTGTACCCCCTGGGCTTAGAAGAGAGCCTCAGCTAAAAGAAACCCAGGAGCCTCATAGGTGTTTGGATTCAATAAAATGTCCGTTTCTTCCCTCCACCCTAGCCCTACCCCCAGACAAGGTTTTCCTGTGTAGCTCTGGCTGTTCCGGAATTTACTCTGTAGACCAGGTTGGCCAAGAACTAAGAGATCTGCCCGCCTCTGCCTTCTGAGTGCTGGGATTAAAGATGTGCACTACCATGTCTGGCTAAAAAGGTCCGTTTCTTTTCTTTTCTTTTTTTTTTTTTTAGCTGGGAAGGGGGTTGGCAAAAGGGAAGAAAGGACGCATGTAAGTTGTTTTCCATGAGTGGTTCCCTCAGGCAGTCTCATTCCCCTTTGCTGACCCGTGCCCCTCTGCCCAGTGTCAGCCTGGGGTCAGGAGGGATACCATCTGCATTGTTAAATGGTTTAGCTTGTATAGGAGGTAATGTGGGGGGGAGAAAAGAGAGGCCAAGGATCACTTAAGACAACTGCCCCACTGCCTCCTGCCCCCACCACATCGCTGTAGTCAGAGACCACCCACATAAAGGGTTGTGAGCAGTGGGAAGCCAGAGCATTCACCCTAGGCTATAACTTATCCTAATGGAGGCTGCGGGGACTTTTGTTGGGGTTGGTTTGTGTCACCACACCAGGGGAATCCATGTTTTCTTTCCTGAGCTGCATCGGTTTCTTGGTTTCCTTCTGTTCATTTCAGCCCAGTGGACCCTTCCTGGGTGCCAGTGCTGGGACCATAGAGACCTGATACCTCTCTACTAGGCGAGCTGGAAGGCACTCCCCCACGCTCCCCCCAGGAGCCAGTGGGTGATTGACAGCGGTTAGGCATTTCCATCTGATGGGTCAGGTGCTTTCATATGCCATGGACTTCCTTGGAGAAGCCCAAAGATCTGTTTCGGTAGCAAGAGAAATAAAGAGGACAAAGGCAGGAGGGACAGGGGACAGCATCAGAGCGGAGGTGGGCCGGGGGAGAATGAATATTGCTCGATGCTGCCATCTGGTGGTGAATTTGGGCACCTGCAGGGGTTAGGAGGAAAGCTCTATCTGGGTGGGGCCTAGGAGGGGCCTCTTGGAGATGGCAGCTCTGAGATCACTTGTTTGTTCTGGTCCCAGCCACACAGGCACTGGAAAGAGGATTTGGAGCCCCTCTGTCATCACTGCATCTGCCCTGTTTCCTCCCCAGCCCTTCACTCTGCCCGCATTCCCCCAATGGAAGCACTGTGGGACGTCCTAATGTCTTCCTCAAATATACAGAGGACAAGACTAAATAAAAATTCATCGTGTCAACTGCTCCACATGTGTGGTCATTTTGGGAAGGCGAGGAAGGGACTGTGATCACGTCATTGATTCTGGTGACCTCTTAGGAGGGAAGTCTGGCCAATGGCACTGAATTTGAGCCGTGGAGGGACACGGTAGATTTTCAGGTCCCCTGTGAAATATGAGCTCCTCAATCACACTCTGAAGAGTATGAAATAAGCAGAAGGGCTGGGAGATGGCTCAGTGCTTAAGGGCACTGACTGCTCTTCCAGAGGTCCTGAGTTCAAATCCCAGCAACCACATGGTGGCTCACAACCATCTGTAATGGGATCTGATGCCCTCTTCTGGTGTCTCTGAGACAGTTATAGTGTACTTATATAGAATATATAAATACTAAAAAATAAATAAATAAACAAACAAACAAACAAACAGGAGAAACCCTTACCGAGAAGGCAGGGTGATTTTCCACACTCATAGGCAAGAAGGGCTCGGACCCTGAAGTGTGGTCTAACTGCTCTGTGGGGGACAGTGGGGATCCGGGCCACAGTCAAGGTCCTCCTGCCTCTGATACTGTGGAGTCTAAGTGTGAAGGTGGGAGGGACAAGAGCCCCTCATGCTCAGCTGTGAGTTGTAGGGACATGAGGAAGAGGCCTGCTCTCCAGTGTCCTCAGAAGGCCGGTAGTAGTGCATTTGGCCCCAGGGAGACTGTTCCCCAGGTCCAGTCAAATGTGTGGAACCCATAGCCTGTCTGACCCTCAACACAGGCACCCCATTTCTTGTAGTTTCATGGGGTTCTCAGGACCATACCCAAAGGAGGAATCCAAGCCAGGCCCAGCCTAGCCTAGAGTAGCCTCTTTAACCCATAGCAAAGGCCTGAGGAGTGGACGAGGAGCCTCTATTTCTAAGAGAAGAGAGGGCAGGGGTGGGAAGGCCACGCCATCACTGAAGGACACCAAGTGAAGAACTTAGCCAGCCGGACGACATGATTGACGGTCATTTCCCAACCTACTCAGGCATCCAGGGAGGCTGAGGACTGTCACCTCACTCTGTCCATAATGGCCTGTGGACATTGACTGAACCTGCTTCTAGGCCACAATGTCCAACCAAGTGCCCACTCTCCAGCCTCCAGCCTTACCTGCCACTTTAGTTTTCTTATACAAAGAAGAGTGTAAACTCCATGGTTAGGTCAGTTTGCTGTTCTGCTCCCCTGGTAGAGAGGGAGATTCAGGGGAGGCGGGCAGTCAGAAACTACCAAGCCCATGAGTCCAGGGCTCACCAAGACCTGAATCCAACCTCCATCACTAACTGGCTGACTCTGACCCTCTTCACACCTAGCTACACAAAGAGTAGTGAGAACACCTACGTCATGTCACTGGTTTGTCGTTTTTGTGTGTCTACCGACACACTCACATACCTGTTCGCTCACACTTACACACACGCTCGTGTGTGTGAATGCAGGGACACTCATGCCACAGTGCATGTGTGGCCATCGGAGGACAGCCTTAGGTGTCTGCCCTCCCTTTCCACCCGGGACTTGTTTACCCAACACAGCTGGCTTGGAAGCTTACAGAGATTCTCCATCTCCCATCCCACCATAGGAACACGGATTACAGGTCCTTGCTACCTTGCGCCTGGCTTCATGTGAGTTCTAGACATTCACACTGAGGTCCTCGTGCTTGTGAGGAAAGTGTTCACCACCGAGCCATCTCCTCTGCCCTGGATTTGATGTTTTGTTCTAGACTGAGTCCCTCGCACTCACCTCAGCCTCGCTCTCTCTGCAGCCCAGATCTATCTCAAACTCGTGATCCTCCTATTTCAGTCAGGATTGTTCCACGATGATGCCTAGGTAGTCATAGCACTTAAAGAGATTTGGGATTCAACCCATTACCCTTGTAAGAACTACAGCCTGGCCTAGAGCAGTCCTTTTACCCTCTGAAGTTCCCTGGGCAAAGATGGGCCCCAGGACCAAACGCTATACATCATCGTTCTGGACACTGGGCCTCAGCAGTCTTCTGATTATCACAGAGAACATCGAAGTAGGCCCCTTCTGTGGGCTGACTTGGGGCTCAGAAGCTTCAGGGCTCACTAGGGACTGAGTGCTTGTGAAGCTGTGGCCATCTCTGACCTGCTGTATGAGGCTGGTTTCTTTCTGACGAGCAGGTCAGGTTCTCATACTGGGCTAACCTGAGTTCCCAAAGCAGGGTTCCCAGTCAGTGGCAGTCACCTGGCTCCATCTGTTAGACATGCCCTCAATTCTGCTCCAGGACAGGAGGAAACCGAGGCCACCTGCAGCCAGGTCAGTCTCACGCTGTCCTGTTTGTGGAGGATCTCACCCCTTGACACCTCAAGGCCGTGTGGCTCTCCCTACCACTAGCCTGCTCTCCAGGCCTTTTACTGTCTTCTAATCTATTCAGGCTTGGCTGACACTAGGTCAGAACTGTCCCCACCACCCCTAAACAAGGCACTGTGGCTTTATGTCCCCTCCTCCCTCCCTCCCTCCCTCTTCCTGAGCTCCCAGCCTCCTAGGATACTTTGCTCCATTGTCTACCCAGCTGCTCACTAGTCTGATGTCACCCTCTGGACAGTGGCACCAGAAAGCTGCCCAAGTACCAGGACAAAACCTAACTAGGGAAAGGAGACAGTAGTAACACAAAGGCATGTGGCTGTTTCTTTCAGCCATGACCTCCAACTGCTCCATTACGATAACACCGGACTGACACTTTATCAAGCGCCTTCTCCTGTGGTCCGCACTGAGACCCCATGAGGCACAGTGACATTTCCTATGTGAGGAAAAATAAGGCAAGCATAATAAGAAATTCACTCAGCCATGGCCAAAGCACAGGGCTACAGTTCCAGCACTCGGGAGCCAGAGGCAGGAGGATTTCAAGTACAAGGCCAGACTACACAAAGAAAACCCATCTCGAAAGCAAAGGTAAAACAAGAGAAAAATAAAGAAAGAAAAGGACTGGGGATATGCCTCTGTCCAAGCATGGACCCCCAGAACCTGTGTAAAAAGCTGGGTACAACCTGTAATCCCCTTGCTGGGGAGGTGAATTCAGGAGATGGGGGCCTTACCCAGCCAGCCAGCCTAACTGAATATGTGAGCTCCAGACTCAGTGAGAAATCCTGTTCTAAAAATGTAGGTGGAAAGAGATGGTTCAGTGAGTAAAAAGACTGGCTGCCAAACCTGACGACCCAAGCTCCATCCTTAGGTTCTACACAGTAGAAAAGGAAAGCCTGTTCCAAGTTGTATACACACACACACACACACACACACACACACACACACACACACACACACAATCTCACTCACGTGCCCACATGGCCAATGAGGCATCCAACCCGATGCCAGACACCTCCACAGAATCCAGCTCCAGCTGGTCAGCCTCTGGTGCATCACCCAACTATGTTTACCTCCTGGACACGTGACGAGTTTCCATCACACACAACTGCAGTCATGGCCTAGATTCCTGAGCCAGACATCAGCCTTCTGCCTCCTCATCCTTCAGGAGGCAGCTCCTTGGGGGAAGCCTCTGCTGTCCCTGGCTGCCTCAGTCTCTTCACGTCTCGCATGCCCCTAGGCGGGTGCTGACCCAAATCAGAGTAATGGCCAGGGGCTCCAGGAATACTGCGGCCCAGCTGGGAGCTCAGAGGGCAGATGGCTGGATGACCGACCGCAGGATCTGGGAGGAGGGACATGAGGGGGGCACTGTATTTTTTGACTACCATGTGCCAAGAATGGGTCCTCTGGGGCCTTTCTTTCTCCTCAGCCCCTCTCCTGTAGTTCCTCCTCCTCTTCTCATCCCACCAAGGAGCTAGGGCTTCTCCTCCTCTCCAGGGAATGTGTGAGTAATGCAGGCGGGTGGTGGCAGGGCTCCTGGGTCCTATTCTTGGCTGTGCCCTCATTCTGGAATGTGCTCTCTCAGACTGTCAGGAGG